>NC_061514.1:47102018-47157265 GCF_022539505.1 Lolium rigidum | reverse complement strand
CTTGATACGTCTCCGACGTATCGATAATTTCTTATGTTCTATGCCATATTATTGATGATACCTACATGTTTTATGCACACTTTATGTCATATTCGTGCATTTTCTCGGAACTAACCTATTAACAAGATGCCGAAGTGCCGCTTGTCGTTTTCTCGCTGTTTTTGGTTTCAGAAATCCTAGTAAGGAAATATTCTCGGAATTGGACGAAATCAAAGCCCAGGGGCCTATTTTTCCACGAAGCTTCCGGAAGTCCGAAGACGAGATGAAGAGGGGCCACGGGGTGGCCAAACCCTAGGCGGCGCGGCCCCACCCCCGGCCGCGCCGGCCTATGGTGTGGGCCCCCGTGCCGCCTCTTGACTTGCCCTTCCGCCTACTTAAAGCCTCCGTGACGAAACCCCCGAGCACCGAGAGCCACGATACGGAAAACCTTACCGAGACGCTCGCCGCCGCCGATCCCATCTCGGGGATCCAGAGATCGCCTCCGCACCCTGCCGGAGAGGGGAATCATCTCCCGGAGGACTCTACACCGCCATGGTCGCCTCCGGAGTGATGAGTGAGTAGTTCACCCCTGGACTATGGGTCCATAGCAGTAGCTAGATGGTTGTCTTCTCCTCATTGTGCTTCATTGTTGGATCTTGTGAGCTGCCTAACATGATCAAGATCATCTATCCGTAATTCTATATGTTGTGTTTGTCGGGATCCGATGGATAGAGAATACTATGTCATGTTAATTATCAAGTTATTATACATGTGTTGTTTATGATCTTGCATGCTCTCCGTTTCTAGTAGAGGCTCGGCCAAGTTTTTACTTTTAACTCCAAGAGGGAGTACTTATGCTCGATAGTGGGTTCATGCCTCGCATTGACACCCGGGACAGATGACGTAAAGTTCTAAGGTTGTGTTGTGCTCGTTGCCACTAGGGATAAAACATTGGCGCTATGTCCGAGGATGTAGTTGTTGATTACATTACGCACCATACTTAATGCAATTGTCTCGTTGTTAGCAACTTAATACCGGAGGGGGTTCGGATGATAACCCGAAGGTGGACTTTTTAGGCATAGATGCAGTTGGATGGCGGTCTATGTACTTTGTCGTAATGCCCAATTAAATCTCACTATACTTATCATGTCATGTATGTGCATTGTTATGCCCTCTCTATTTGTCAATTGCCCGACCGTAATTTGTTCACCCAACATGCTTTTATCTTATGGGAGAGACACCTCTAGTGAACTCGTGGACCCCGGTCCATTCTTTAATACCGAAATACAAATCTGCTGCAATACTTGTTTTTACTATTTTCTCTCGCAAACAATCATCTTCCACACAATACGGTTAATCCTTTGTTACAGCAAGCTCGGTGAGATTGACAACCTCATTGTTTCGTTGGGGCAAAGTACTTTGGTTGTGTTGTGCAGGTTCCACGTTGGCGCCGAATCTCCGGTGTTGCGCCGCACTACATCCCGCCGCCATCAACCTTCAACGTGCTTCTTGGCTCCTCCCGGTTCGATAAACCTTGGTTTCTTTCTCGAGGGAAAACTTGCCGCCGTGCGCATCATACCTTCCTCTTGGGGTTGCCCAACGAACGTGTGAAATACACGCCATCAAGCTCTTTTCTCGGCGCCGTTGCCGGGGAGATCAAGACACGCCGCAAGGGGAGTCTCCACTTCTCAATCTCTTTACTTTGTTTTTGTCTTGCTTTATTTTATTTACTACTTTGTTTGCTGCATTATATCAAAACACAAAAAAATTAGTTGCTAGTTTTACTTTATTTACTGTCTTGTTTGCTATATCGAAAACACAAAAAAATTAGTTTACTTGCATTTACTTTATCTAGTTTGCTTTATTTACTATCGCTAAAATGAGTAATCCCGAAGTTGAAGTTCGTTCATTTAAGCAACAAGGGGGAGAATGTTTAAAAGATGCTTGGTATAGAATTAGTGATGCCCATAATAGGTGTACTAAGAAACACTCCACTACTATTCTACTCAGGAATTTTTATGTTGGTATCTCTAGCTGGAATAGATATGTTCTTGATTGTCTCGCGGGAGGTAACTTCCTAGGTGCTCCCGCTTTAGAAGCTAGCTGCGTTATTGAGAGTTTATTTGGAACACCACCTGTTAATGAGACTAAAAGTGAAACCTCCCTTGAGGATGTTATGAAAAAATTGGAAACCATAGAGAAAAATTGTAGCGTTGAAACTAAATTGGAAATATTACTTGATAATACTGATAAACTTGATAAAATCCTAGGAGGAATTAATGAAAGAATTGCTACTCTAGAAACTTGTGCTATCCATGATAATCAAATCCATAGAATTGGTAAACTTGAAGAAGCTATGAGAAAATTGGGTTCAACTTTTTCTTCTCTTAAATTTAATGAGAAAGCTTATGTGGGTAAGGAGCAAAAATTCATGTATGTCTCTAAGGTGCCTAAACCAAAGAATTACTATAGGCCTAAAATTGATAAAACTCCCAACACCGCCGGTAATGATGTTGATGCTTCATCTCTCGATGTTACTTGAGTTACACTTTTCGCGCCTAGCCGAAAGGCGTTAAAGAAAAGCGCTTATGGGAGACAACCCATGTTTTTACTCCAAGTATTTTTGTTTTATATTTGTGTCTTGGAAGTTGTTTACTACTGTAGCAACCTCTCCTTATCTTAGTTTTATGTTTTGTTGTGCCAAGTAAAGTCTTTGATAGAAAAGTAAGTACTAGATTTGGATTACTCGCTACAGTTCCAGAATTCTTTGCTGTCACGAATCTGGGTCTATCTACCTGTAGGTAGCTCAGAAAATTATGCCAATTTACGAGCATGATCCTCAGATATGTACGCAACTTTCATTCAATTTGAGCATTTTCGTTTGAGCAAGTCTGGTGGCCTAATAAAATCCATCTTTACGGACTGTTCTGTTTTGACAGATTCTGTCTTTTATTTCGCATTGCCTCTTTTGCTATGTTGGATGAATTTCTTTGATCCACTAATGTCCAGTAGCTTTATGCAATGTCCAGAAGTGTTAAGAATGATTGTGTCACCTCTGAACATGTGAATTTTTATTATGCACTAACCCTCTAATGAGTTGTTTCGAGTTTGGTGTGGAGGAAGTTTTCAAGGATCAAGAGAGGAGTATGATGCAATAGGATCAAGGAGAGTGAAAGCTCTAAGCTTGGGGATGCCCCGGTGGTTCACCCCTGCATATATTAAGAAGACTCAAGCGTCTAAGCTTGGGGATGCCCAAGGCATCCCCTTCTTCATCGACAACATTATCAGGTTCCTCCCCTGAAACTATATTTTTATTCGGCCACATCTTATGTACTTTGCTTGGAGCGTCGGTTTGTTTTTGTTTTTTGTTTTGTTTGAATAAAATGGATCCTAGCATTCACTTTATGGGAGAGAGACACGCTCCGCTGTTGCATATGGACAAATATGTCCTTAGGCTCTACTCATAGTATTCATGGCGAAGTTTCTCCTTCGTTAAATTGTTGTATGGTTGGAATTGGAAAATGCTACATGTAGTAACTCTAAAATGTCTTGGATAATTTGATACTTGGCAATTGTTGTGCTCATGCTTAAGCTCTTGCATCATATACTTTGCACCCATTAATGAAGAAATACTTAGAGCTTGCTAATTTGGTTTGCATATTTGGTTTCTCTAGAGTCTAGATAACATCTAGTATTGAGTTTTGAACAACAAGGAAGACGGTATGGAGTCTTATAATGTTTACCATATGTCTTTTATGTGAGTTTTGCTGTACCGTTCATCCTTGTGTTTGTTTCAAATAACCTTGCTAGCCTAAACCTTGTATCGAGAGGGAATACTTCTCATGCATCCAAAATACTTGAGCCAACCACTATGCCATTTGTGTCCACCATACCTACCTACTACATGGTATTTATCCGCCATTCCAAAGTAAATTGCTTGAGTGCTACCTTTAAAATTCCATCATTCACCTTTGCAATATATAGCTCATGGGACAAATAGCTTAAAAACTATTGTAGTATTGAATATGTACTTATGCACTTTATCTCTTATTAAGTTGCTTGTTGAGCGGTAACCATGTTTCGGGGACGCCATCAACTATTCTTTGTTGGATATCATGTGAGTTGCTATGCATGTCCGTCTTGTCTGAAGCAAGAGAGATCTACCACCTTCATGGTTGGAGCATGCATATTGTTAGAGAAGAACTTTGGGCCGCTAACTAAAGCCATGATTCATGGTAGAAGTTTCAGTTTGGACACATATCCTCAATCTCATATGAGAATAATAATTGTTGCCACATGCTTATGCATAAAAGAGGAGTCCATTATCTGTTGTCCATGTTGTCCCGGTATGGATGTCTAAGTTGAGAATAATCAAAAGCGAGAAATCCAAAATGCGAGCTTTCTCCTTAGACCTTTGTACAGGCGGCATGGAGGTACCCCATTGTGACACTTGGTCAAAACATGTGCATTGCAAAGATCCGGTAGTCCAAGTTAATTAGGACAAGGTGCGGGAACTATTAGTATACTATGCATGAGACTTGCAACTTGTAAGATATAACTTTCATAACTCATATGCTTTATTACTACCGTTGACAAAATTGTTTCATGTTTTCAAAATAAAAGCTCTAGCACAAATATAGCAATCGATGCTTTCCTCTTTGAAGGACCATTCTCTTTACTTTTATGTTGAGTCAGCTTCACCTATCTCTCTCCACCTCAAGAAGCAAACACTTGTGTGAACCGTGCATTGATTCCTACATACTTGCATATTGTACTTGTTATATTACTCTATGTTGACTATTATCCATGAGATATACATGTTACAAGTTTAAAGCAACCGCTGAAACTTAATCTTCCTTTGTGTTGCTTCAATACCTTTACTTTGATTTATTGCTTTATGAGTTAACTCTTATGCAAGACTTATTAATACTTGTCTTGAAGTACTATTCATGAAAAGTCTTTGCTTTATGATTCACTTGTTTACTCATGTCATCACCATTGTTTTGATCGCTGCATCCACTACATATGTTTACAAATAGTATGATCAAGGTTATGATGGCATATCACTTCAGTAAATTATCTTTGTTATCGTTTTACCTCGCTCGGGACGAGCGTAACTAAGCTTGGGGATGCTTGATACGTCTCCGACGTATCGATAATTTCTTATGTTCTATGCCATATTATTGATGATACCTACATGTTTTATGCACACTTTATGTCATATTCGTGCATTTTCTCGGAACTAACCTATTAACAAGATGCCGAAGTGCCGCTGTCGTTTTCTCGCTGTTTTTGGTTTCAGAAATCCTAGTAAGGAAATATTCTCGGAATTGGACGAAATCAAAGCCCAGGGGCCTATTTTTCCACGAAGCTTCCGAAGTCCGAAGACGAGACGAAGAGGGGCCACGGGGTGGCCAAACCCTAGGGCGGCGCGGCCCCACCCCGGCCGCGCCGGCCTATGGTGTGGGCCCCCGTGCCGCCTCTTGACTTGCCCTTCCGCCTACTTAAAGCCTCCGTGACGAAACCCCCGCACCGAGAGCCACGATACGGAAAACCTTACCGAGACGCCGCCGCCGCCGATCCCATCTCGGGGATCCAGGAGATCGCCTCCCGCACCCCGCCGGAGAGGGGAATCATCTCCCGGAGGACTCTACACCGCCATGGTCGCCTCCGGAGTGATGAGTGAGTAGTTCACCCCTGGACTATGGGTCCATAGCAGTAGCTAGATGGTTGTCTTCTCCTCATTGTGCTTCATTGTTGGATCTTGTGAGCTGCCTAACATGATCAAGATCATCTATCCGTAATTCTATATGTTGTGTTTGTCGGGATCCGATGGATAGAGAATACTATGTCATGTTAATTATCAAGTTATTATACATGTGTTGTTTATGATCTTGCATGCTCTCCGTTTCTAGTAGAGGCTCTGGCCAAGTTTTTACTTTTAACTCCAAGAGGGAGTACTTATGCTCGATAGTGGGTTCATGCCTCGCATTGACACCCGGGACAAGTGATGTAAAGTTCTAAGGTTGTGTTGTGTCGTTGCCACTAGGGATAAAACATTGGCGCTATGTCCGAGGATGTAGTTGTTGATTACATTACGCACCATACTTAATGCAATTGTCCGTTGTTAGCAACTTAATACCGGAGGGGTTCGGATGATAACCCGAAGGTGGACTTTTTAGGCATAGATGCAGCTTGGATGGCGGTCTATGTACTTTGTCGTAATGCCCAATTAAATCTCACTATACTTATCATGTCATGTATGTGCATTGTTATGCCCTCTCTATTTGTCAATTGCCCGACCGTAATTTGTTCACCCAACATGCTTTTATCTTATGGGAGAGACACCTCTAGTGAACTGTGGACCCCGGTCCATTCTTTAATACTGAAATACAAATATCGTCGCAATACTTGTTTTTACTATTTTCTCTCGCAAACAATCATCTTCCACACAATACGGTTAATCCTTTGTTACAGCAAGCCGGTGAGATTGACAACCTCACTCGTTTCGTTGGGGCAAAGTACTTTGGTTGTGTTGTGCAGGTTCCACGTTGGCGCCGGAATCTCTCGGTGTTGCGCCGCACTACATCCCGCCGCCATCAACCTTCAACGTGCTTCTTGGCTCCTCCTGGTTCGATAAACCTTGGTTTCTTTCTGAGGGAAAACTTGCTGCTGTGCGCATCATACCTTCCTCTTGGGGTTGCCCAACGAACGTGTGAAATACACGCCATCAAGACTCTGGAGCGGATGAACCTCACCAAGGAACAGCTCAAACACAGCAACACTGAGTTTCACGGCGTGGTTCCGGGTAAGAAGGCAAACTCCCTCGGCAGCATCACACTGTTATCACCAGATTTTGGCTAAATCAGGAGGTGGGCCGCGATCAAGATGGGCTTGGAAGATTACATATGGAGGATCTATGAAGCGGCCTTGCACGGAGAATTTGGGCTAGTTAGCCCGTGTATCTTAGTATAATAGATTGTCTATCGATTTAGAAGTTAGAGTTTATCTCGTGCACGGTTTAGTGCACGCCCACATTAGAAAGTCCCCTGGACTATAAATATGTACCTAGGGTTTATGGAATAAACAACAACTCACGTTCAACCCCAAAACAAACCAATCTCGGCGCATCGCCAACTCCTTCGTCTCGAGGGTTTCTATCGGGTAAGCGACATGCCGCCTAGATCGCATCTTGCGATCTAGGCAAGCACAAGCCCCACGTTGTTCATGCGTTGCTCGTACTGAAGCGCTTTTGATGGCGAGCAACGTAGTAATCATTAGATGTGTTAGGGTTAGCATTGTTCTTCGTTTAAGCATGCTTACGTAGTGCAACCCTTGCATATCTAGCCGCCCTCACGCATGTCTCAGGCGTGGGGGCGGCACCCCGCTTGATCATTATTTAGTAGATCTGATCCGTTACGATTGCTCCTTGTTCTACAAGGATTAGTTTAATATCTCGCAATAGTTAGGCCTTACAAAGGGGGAGGATCCAAGTGGCACGTAGGGTGGCGTTCGCAAGTCCTAAACGGGATGTTCCTAGGATCGACTTCATGTTGGTTTTTTGGCCTTGTTTAGGATCGGCTTACGAGCACCGTGCGTGGCCGCGAGGCCCAACTCCGGAGTAGGATGATCCGATTATGCGGTGAAAACCCTAAATCGTCGTAGATCTCATTAGCTTCATCTTGATCAAGCAGGACCACCAAGTATTCGTGCACCCCGTACGAATCATGGGTGGATCGGCTCTTTGAGCCGATTCATAGGATAACCTGAGAGCCGATCGAGGCTCGTATTTAACGTTTACATGTATGCCCCGCAGAAACTAAGCGAGGCATCCTCATCACCTTCCCGACCAGGTATAGGTCGGTGGCACGCCCTTGCACTTCGCAACGCCGCGTGTGACCGAAGAGCATTGCGGGCCGTCGCTCGGAGGGGTCTCAGCCAGCCGCAGCTCTAGGCTCTTCCCGGCTCTACGGTGTTGACAAGGCCGCTGCCCGCCGGTGGGTTTTGGCAGTCAACACATTCTGGCACGCCCGGTGGGACGAACGTCAACACCAACCACATCGCCATCTACATCCGAGATGGCGGGCGGCACGCCGCTCACGTGCGATGAGATCAAAGCCATCCTTGAAGCCGAACTCTTCGGCTCTTCCCACCGAACCCACTCCCATGGCGTCAGGGGGAGGGGTTCCACGCCCGAAGGCGCACTCGATGGGATAGATCTCTCCACCCCATCGGAGGGGCGCACCGAGTCTCCGAAGCATGGGGATCTGCCCAAGGAGCTCGGAAGGAAATATGACGGGATCAAGGCAACCCTTGGGACCGAACTCATCGGCTCCGCCGAGAAGACCCGGCCGCACGATATCAAGCTCGGTAGAAACCCACGTCCGGGGCCCGGTGTCGACACGGTGGATCTCAGCCACCCCATGGATCAACCAAAGTTTTCCTTTGGTGTCAATATGGCAGGATCTGCAAGCCGCCATGACAAAGAGGAAGCAGAAAGCAGCCACTCCCGTGGCAAGGATGAAGAGGGAGCCGATCCGCGCGACCAACCCCGAGGTGAAGACAGGCGGTACCTGGCAAGGGAGGGAATAAGAAGCATGCGGTATCAGCGCCCACGCTCCAAGCACCCTCTCAACAAATACGAGCAACACCACGACCGACGTCGGCACTACGACGCGGACGATGAAAGGAATTTCCGGTCTGATGCCGAGATCGGAAGGCACCGCCAACATGGCAAAAGCAACAACGGTTACGATCGTCGCGCCGAAGGGAGGCCAAGGGGGCAGAGTGACATGGATAAGCACCGGGACTGCCCGTTCTTCAAACATTGCCGGGACTCGTGGATGAGCCGATTGCCAACAATCGAGGACTCGCCCGTAATGCAAACAAAGGAAGAAGGGTGCCGCTAACGTGTCCGTGTTCGGCCGGCTAGGGCCTTTCCCGCATCGGAACAAGCGTGCCGAGTCCCCTCGCATGGAAGATCTCGAGGAGCTAGAGGACGGTGGTGAAGAATACAAATATCATCAGCCCGTATGGTGCCCCGATGGGCTCAGCCGTTCCCGTAAGCAAAGAGTCCAGCGTCCGCGTGGGTTGGAAGAAACCGAAAGATTATACTCGCGCACGCTAAGGAAGGCACGGCCTGATCCGGCCGCCAAAATTCTCGCGAACCCCGGACGAGGAAGGTCAGCCACAAAGAAAAGAGTGGCGCCCGAACAGAGAAAAGCCGATGATGGAACATCGGCCGGCACAAATATGGTGTTTATCCTCCCTTCGGAGTTCGGTGCTCCAGGATTAGATGAGACATCCGTGGCACAACTTGATCGCGGCCCACGGCCGGTTATCTTTGAGAAGCCACGAGACAGAGCTACAGCATCCGAAGGCCCCGTACTTACGAGGGTATATCGATGGGAGGCCCGTAAACGGGATGCTCGGTGGACACCGGAGCGGCAGCTAACATCATGCCGTACTCTATGCTACGTCGGCCGGGACGCTCGAGTTCGGATCTAATCAAGACCAACGTAACGTTGAGCGACTTCAACGGCCAAGCGTCCGAGGCACAAGGAGTTCCGAACGTGGATCCGACCGTAGGAAGAAAAACCATCCCTACGGCGTTCTTTATCGTTGATAGCACGAGCAGCTATGCCGTTTTGCTAGGAAGAGATTGGATCCACGCCAACCGCCGCATTCCCTCCACGATGCACCAATGCATAATACAATGGGATGGTGATGAGGTAGAGGTCGTCCAAGCCGACGACTCGGCTGAAGTTTCAACGGCCGGCATGAACGCATGGGAAGCAAGCAGGCCAAGAACCCCTCTCGGGCATCAAATTGGACGATCGCGAGCGCATCGATGTGACAAAGGGAAGGGTTAAGCTAGTTTTATCCACTGGCCTGACCATGTAGTTGAAGCCAGGCGATGTGCAAGTTGGCGAGGCTGATCCTTGTGATCGGCCCCAAAGGTCTATGAAGGAGCATTACAAAACCTTCACTGAGCAAACAACGTGGAGGCCGATTCCAGTAATCGGCCGTGAATATCCTCACCCACCATTCTGCCTGGGTTCAACATGTTATCCAACAGAGCCGATACCATCAATTCTCTTGACAGAATCGGCTCGGGGGGGCACCCAGGTAGATAAAATACGAGGGTATGCAACGGAAGCATCTCATCTTCTGTTGATGGGTATTGGAATATGGGGGCCGATACACAAGTCGGCCGAAAAAAAATTCGAAAATTTTCAAGCATAGCCGATGCACGTACATCGACTTAAGAGCAGGGGGCTAGTTCCCTCCAAGAGATATTGCGCCCGTAACTGGAGGGCGTCGGAAATGTAAAGACGTTCTCACCGGAAGTTGCTTCAGCCTGCCAAAGATGATGAGCTGATCCGATCAGCAAGGCGCAAGGTTTCGGATCGAAGAAGCTCGGGGGAGGGCGGCTCGCCCTGAAATTCCCTCACTTTAAAGAGCCGATTTTGTTGAATCGGCTGATACGGCGTTGCGAGTTGGAAACCAAGGATGATCGACGTGATCAGCTCGCTGCTATTCCCACCCGACTAAGACCCGGGGGCAGCTCACCTTGAAGGTTCTTCTGTTCCGGGAGCCGATTTCGTTGGAATCGGCTAAACTCTGCACCATAAGTTACCCGAAGAATGGTGCTTGTGTTGCAAAATTATCATAAGCCCGCTCGGTTCGGCCGTATGGACCCTCGACGGAAGGGAGGTAATCGGCTGGTGGCCCCGCAGATAGCTCTCTTGGACAAGGTTGAGCCCGCCCCGAAATCTCAACGGTGATGATCCATTCTTTATCCTCGCCTTGGCCGAGACTCTGGGGGCAGCTCGCCCTCGAGGTTTAACCGACTCGTCGAAGTGGGCTCACTCTTCGTGACGGCTCGTTCAAAAGACGATGATTGTAGAAGGAAGCTGCCGGAGCTGAGCGAGCAGAATTCGGAGGGGATAGTTTAAAAGAGACCCGACATTATTTCAGGAGTTTTGCCGCTAAGTTCAACATGCCATCTTGAGAGATCTGCGGATTTGCGCGATTAAGGCTTGGCCTTGTTTGGCGAGGAGTTTGGGTCCGGGTGGATCTATCTCGAAATCTATCGTGAGAGACCGATGCGATGCCATCGGCTTATTGGGCATTGTCCAGCTTTGACAATCGGCGTAATCGTAACGAAGGGCAATCGGCTAAATTATCATAAAGGGAATCGGCAAAATTGAGTTGGGGAATTTCTTCATTGATAAGCCGATTTCTTACATAGAAGAGCTGATTGCTCTCAAAAGGGAATACCAGGGGGATACATTGCCCCGTCTCGCTACCGCTAGCCCTATGCTAAGACCCTATCTAGGGGCCGCCGCCGCCCTCGTCGCCGTCGTCGCCACCGCCGGCGCTGCTCCCTCGCCGGCTCGTCATCACCGCTCCGGCGGCCGCCGACAGGACCCTCGTCGTCTTCATCCTCTTCGTCGGCGTCGTCCACCGTCGACGTCGCCGAAGTTCCCGGCCGGAGGTGGCGGCGTTTGGCCGGCGGCTCGTCGGAGGAGCCGTCTTCATCCTCCTCCTCCTCTTCCTCCTCCTTCACCTCCTCGGAGGTGGTGAAGTCCGCCCGAGAGAGGCGGTCGTCTTCGCTCTCCTCCACCACTTCCTCGTCAGCAAGGAAGCGGAGGTCGCTCTCCCCGTCGGTGTGGGATTTGTCATCCTCGGACCTGACGGAGGAGTCATGGTCCTCTTTATCCCACTTCGTTGGGGCGAGGATGTCGTACGCCGCTTGCGTACCCCACGAGGGCGTCGACTCTCGGATGGGAGAGGACACGTGGGAAAGATCCGACGAAGAAGAAGAGGAAGAGGAAGAGGACATGGTTGCAGGGGAGGGTTTTTTGGAGTGCTACTACGGAAGGGGTAAAGAGGAGAACTGTTCGATGCGACTAAGTAAAAGGAGGTGGGGGTTTTTAATTTCCGAGCAGTTCTCGAGGACATGGTGCCAAAACTGTCAAATCGTGCAGAGAAGTTGGGAAGGCAAGTCGTCATGATGAGGCATGTCTGCGACAGTTCCGCTCCGCCGTGACACGACCCCTCCGAGGGAAAAAACGAGTGGTTTTGAAATTATCATTACCAAAACCAGGGGGCATGTGTTATCACCAGATTTTGGCTAAATCAGGAGGTGGGCCGCGATCAAGATGGGCTTGGAAGATTACATATGGAGGATCTATGAAGCGGCCTTGCACGGAGAATTTGGGCTAGTTAGCCCGTGTATCTTAGTATAATAGATTGTGTATCGATTTAGAAGTTAGAGTTTATCTCGTGCACGGTTTAGTGCACGCCCACATTAGAAAGTCCCCTGGACTATAAATATGTACCTAGGGTTTATGGAATAAACAACAACTCACGTTCAACCCCAAAACAAACCAATCTCGGCGCATCGCCAACTCCTTCGTCTCGAGGGTTTCTATCGGGTAAGCGACATGTCGCCTAGATCGCATCTTGCGATCTAGGCAAGCACAAGCTCCACGTTGTTCATGCGTTGCTCGTATCGAAGCGCTTTTGATGGCGAGCAACGTAGTTATCATTAGATGTGTTAGGGTTAGCATTGTTCTTCGTTTAAGCATGCTTACGTAGTGCAACCCTTGCATATCTAGCCGCCCTCACGCCTGTCTCGGGCGTGGGGGCGGCACCCCGCTTGATCATTATTTAGTAGATCTGATCCGTTACGATTGCTCCTTGTTCTACAAGGATTAGTTTAATATCTGCAATAGTTAGGCCTTACAAAGGGGGGGAGGATCCAGTGGCACGTAGGGTGGCGTTCGCAAGTCCTAAACGGGATGTTCCTAGGATCGGCTTCATGCTGGTTTTTTGGCCTTGTTTAGGATCGGCTTACGAGCACCGTGCGTGGCCGCGAGGCCCAACCCCGGAGTAGGATGATCCGATTATGCGGTGAAAACCCTAAATCGTCGTAGATCTCATTAGCTTTATCTTGATCAAGCAGGACCACCAAGTATTCGTGCACCCCGTACGAATCATGGGTGGATCGGCTCTTTGAGCCGATTCACAGGATAACCCGAGAGCCGATCGAGGCTCGTATTTAACGTTTACATGTATGCCCCGCAGAAACTAAGCGAGGCATCCCCATCACCTTCCCGACCGGGTATAGGTCGGGTGGCACGCCCTTGCACTTCGCAACGCCGCGTGTGACCAGAAGAGCATTGCGGGCCGTCGCTCGGAGGGGTCTCAGCCAGCCGCAGCTCTAGGCTCTTCCCGGCTCTACGGTGTTGACAAGGCCGCTGCCCGCCGGTGGGTTTTGGCAGTCAACACACACTTCCCGTGGCCTTCGGCGATGTTCACAATTTCCGCGAAGAGAAGATCACGTTTGAAGTTGTGCCCTTCAAGAGCTCCTATCTTGTGCTTATTTCTGCTACATGTTGTTATCTGATCTCTACATTGCGTAATACATGTTTGAATAGTTAATTATTGTAACTATGTTTGCAATATTACCAGAATGCAGTTTTAATGAAGCAATCATCATTAGAAGATAGTCGCCAAAGCGACCCTGTGCAACATTATGATGTAAGTATGTGCTTAGTACAAGTTCCATACATTGTCTTATTTATGCAACTTGTTATTATCTTATATCTACATTGCATAATAAATGTTTGAATAGTTCACTGTTGTAACTATGTTTGCAATATTACTAGAATGCCGTTGTAATGAAGAAGTCCTTAGTAGAAGATAGAGCGCAAAAAAGGTTCCGGGGTGACTGGGTGAGCATATGCAACGATATAATGTAAGTCTGTGCTTAGTACTTGTGACTATCTCATATCGATAATGCTTAATACATGTTTGCATAGTTCATCGTTTAACTCTTTTTGCATTATTATCAGAATGCAGTTGTGATGAAGCAATATTCATCAGAAGAGAGACCCACAAAAAGTTCTGATCTTTCTTCTGATGCATCTTCTCATAGCCGTCAACCTAGACCATTCTTTTCATCAAAAAGTAAATATCTCAAGGCTGTACTTTATAAAAGACATGGTATTGCTGCTTTAAGATCTGTAGCTGATATGTTGACAAAGAGTACACAAGATTCAATCAAGGCGATTGCCAAATGTCAACGTGTTATTGATGATGCTAATAGAAGTCATCAATGATTCTATGTAATTTTTTTATTTGGGCACATTAATTGCCTTGTAATTTTCCTAGTTATTTTATTTGTGTATGTAATTGTGTGTATTATTGATATCAGATTTTAGGCTCATGAAATTTAATGCAAGTTGACTAGTCAAACAACCAGGGCCCTACAACAGATTGGGCCGGCCCACTTACAGTAGTGTGGGACCCACTTTCATTTTTGCCGCCCCACTTACTTATTGGACCGGCCCGGTTACAGAAAAGTGGGACCCACCTGCTTATTGGCCCGGCCCACTATCTTGTTGGGCCGGCCCACTTGCTATATGGTGGACCCCACATACTAAATGGGCCAGCCCTTTAACAGGAAAGTGGGACCCACCCGTGTTTTTGGCCCGCCCCACTATCTTGTTGGGCCGGCCCACTTGCTATATGGTGGACCCCACATACTAAATGGGCCGGCCCTTTAACAGGAATGAGGGACCCACTGTGTTTTTGGCCCGGCCCACTATCTTGTTGGGCCGACCCACTTGCTATATGGTGGACCCCACATACTAAATGGGCCGGCCCTTTAACGGGAAAGTGGGACCCACCTGTGTTTTTGGCCCGGCCCACTATCTTGTTGGGCCGGCCCACTTGCTATATGGTGGACCCCACATACTAAATGGGCCGGCCCTTTAACGAGGAAAGTGGGACCCACGTGTGTTTTTGGCCCGCCCACTATCTTGTTGGGTCGGCCCACTTGCTATATGGTGGACCCCACATACTAAATGGGCCGGCCCTTTAACAGGAAAGTGGGACCCACTCGTGTTTTGGCGCGGCCCACTTTCTTGTTGGGCCGGCCCATTTGATCTATTGTGGACCCCACGTACTAAATGGGCCGGCTCGATAGCGAGAAAGTGGGACCCACATGCTAATTGGGCCGGCCCAATAACTTCTTGGGTCGGCCCACTTGCTTTAAGGTGGACCCCACTTGTTAAATGGGCCGGCCCGATAACAGGAAAGTGGGTCCCACATGTCTTTTGGGCCGGCCCTTTTGCCTGTTGACCGGTCAAACGAGTGCATTCGGCCTGGCCCACATGCTTAGTGGGCCGGCCCATTAAAGTTTTGATCAGTCAACCTTAGAAGTTAGGCCCGGCCCACGTATCTAATGGACCAGCTATATAGTTGACCGGTCAAACTAAGTCAGCTGGCCCGGCCCGCAAACTTAATGGGCCGGCCCGCTTAAGACGTGGCAGGCCTCGTGTGGGCCTACCATCTACCACGGGGTTTCAGCCGGTTAACGCCGTTAACTGCCAGTTAACGGCGTCTGCCACATGTCAGTTTGCATGATGTCAGCAGTCAACGGGCTCCCGGAAACACTTCTACAACGGTCCGATTTTCCGTGGCGGAAGGGCGCCCAAGCGCGACGGACCGAGAAAAACATCGTAGGACTTTGCCTGACGCAGTTTCGACAACAGAACCCATATCGTCGGGTTACGCCCATAGGCGACGAAAAATGGCCCTTAGCAGACGATTTTGGGACGTTGTCTATCAGAACTTTTCTTGTAGTGTGCGATAGGAAATTTTTTATTTTCTATGCAACGAATCCCTACACTCGTCTGGTTGTATGCTCAGTCTTTGTTCAAGAGGCGAGGACTCGGATCGTAGGGCCGGCAGAAACGAAACAACCCACCACATCCCAGCGTGGCCTCTCGTCTAAGCCTTTAAGCATGTTTAACAAACATCTCCATACTTACCACATTAACCTGTCATGCTAGTTTCATTTTATTGTAAGGCTCCAGTCCGAAGACCAGAGAACAGCGTAACGAACTAAGCATGGCTAAGCATAAAGATATAAAGGTTGCGGCGATGCACACATGCCAAACCTATTTATGCTACGAGAAGTGGATTAGGGATTTGAGGCTACAAGGGTGGAACATGCAACAGATATGATAACTATACATATCGATAAAAGACATTTGAATCGTATGCAAGATGTAGGAACCAGAAGAAAAAGCATTTCAAAACCATATATGAACCAGGTTAGGGCTTGCCTTATCCTTCATCGAGCAAGCATTGATCTTCGGTGTTGTCGACCTTCATCGTCTCAGACTCGTGCACTATCGATCGCGAAAAAGAAAACACCGGAAACATAAAAGAACAATAAACACATGGCATCAATGCAATGCACATACAAGGATGATGATATGACATGTTAAAGGTATTGAAACTAACCCTAAGACATCATGAATTTAAATGGAGTTCTAATGCATATAACATTGCATTTTGATAAACCCCACGACTTCCATAAAGTGGTACGCGACAACACCGGAGGTGGCCAGACGACAGTGAATCGGCCACGGTGGAGCTCGGCCAGAGGCGGAGAAGACACGGACGTGGCCGTTGATTCCGAGCATCCCCGCTCGATTCATTTGGCATAGAGACTGCGGGCGACGAGGCGGAGGTTCAGGCGTGGTCGTCTGGGCACGGGGGTGGGCGGACGATGGCGCGAGGCGGCGACTGCTGCGGCCAGGGTTTGGTTGGGCGCGCGTAGCAAAGAGAGAGGGAGAAGAGAGAGCGCGCCACGGAGAGGATAGGGACGTGCGAGAGGGCATCGTGGAGGACTTATCCTCCCAGGTTCAGCGGCGGCGCGCATCTTGGCGGATGGGAGAGCTCCAGCGAGGTTTGCAGAGACCTCCCTATGTTTTGGAGAATTGCAGGAAAAGTTTAAAACAGAGCTAAAATCAATAGTATTTTTGATATTTGAACTCTTTTGCAACCCCAAAACACTCAGAAGGTGCACATACTTTTATGTTGAGGTTTTCAAACATTTGAACATATTTCAAATAGAGGTAACTATGTTTGCATAGTTCACTGTTGTAACTATGTTTGCAATATTACTAGAATGCAGTTGTAATGAAGAAGTCCTTAGTAGAAGATAGAGCGCAAAAAAGGTTCCGGGGTGAGCATATGCAACGATATAATGTAAGTCTGTGCTTAGTACTTGTGACTATCTCATATCGACAATGCTTAATACATGTTTGCATAGTTCATCGTTTAACTCTTTTTGCATTATTATCAGAATGCAGTTGTGATGAAGCAATATTCATCAGAAGAGAGGCCCACAAAAAGTTCTGATCTTTCTTCTGATGCATCTTCTCATAGCCATCAACCTAGACCATTCCTTTCATCAAACAGTAAATATCTCAAGGTTGTACTTTATAAAAGACATGGTATTGCTGCTTTAAGATCTGTAGCTGATATGTTGACAAAGAGTACACAAGATTCAATCAAGACGATTGCCAAATGTCAACGTGTTATTGATGATGCTAATAGAAGTCCTCAATGATTCTATGTAATTTTTTATTTGGGCACATTAATTGCCTTGTAATTTTCCTAGTTATTTTATTTGTGTATGTAATTGTGTGTATCATTGATATCAGATTTTAGGTTCATGAAATTTAATGCAAGTTGACTAGTCAAACAACCAAGGCCCTACAACAGATTGGGTCGGCCCACTTACAGTAGTGTGGGACCCACTTTCATTTTTGTCGGCCCACTTACTTATTGGGCCGGCCCGGTTACAGGAAAGTGGGACCCACCTGCTTATTGGCCCGGCCCACTATCTTGTTGGGCCAGCCCACTTGCTATATGGTGGACCCCACATACTAAATGGGCCGGCCCTTTAACAAGAAAGTGGGACCCACCTGTGTTTTTTGGCCCAGCCCACTATCTTGTTGGGCCGGCCCACTTGCTATATGGTGGACCCCACATACTAAATGGGCCGACCCTTTAACAGGAATGTGGGACCCACATGTGTTTTTGGCCCGGCCCACTATCTTGTTGGGCCGGCCCACTTGCTATATGGTGGACCCCACATACTAAATGGGTCGGCCCTTTAACAGGAAAGTGGGACCCACCTGTGTTTTGGCCGGCCCACTATCTTGTTGGGCCAGCCCACTTGCTATATGGTAGACCCCACATACTAAATGGGCTGGCCCTTTAACAGGAAAGTGGGACCCACCTATGTTTTTGGCCCGGCCCACTATCTTGTTGGGTCGGCCCACTTGCTATATGGTGGACCCCACATACTAAATGGGCCGGCCCTTTAACAGGAAAGTGGGACCCACCTGTGTTTTTGGCCCGGCCCACTTTCTTGTTGGGGCAGCCCATTTAATCTATTGTGGACCCCACGTACTAAATGGGCCGGCCCGATAGCAGGAAAGTTGGACCCACATGCTAATTGGGCCAGCCCAATAACTTCTTGGGCCGGCCCACTTGCTTTAAGGTGGACCCCACTTGTTAAATGGGTCGGCCCGATAACAGGAAAGTGGGTCCCACATGTCTTTTGGGCCGGCCCTTTTGCCTGTTGACCGGTCAAACGAGTGCATTCGGCCCGGCCCACATGCTTAGTGGGCCGGCCCATTAAAGTTTTTATTAGTCAACCTTAGAAGTTAGGCCCGGCCCACGTATCTAATGGACCAGCCTAGCTATATAGTTGACCGGTCAAACTAATTCGGCTAGCCGACCGCAAACTTAATGGGCCGGCCCGCTTAAGACGTGGCGAGGCCTCGTGTGGGCCTACCATCTACCACGGGGTTTCGGCAGGTTAACGCCGTTAGCTTGCCGGTTAACGGCGTCTTCCACGTGTCAGTTTGCATGACGTCAGCAGTCAAGGGGCTCCCGAAAACACTTCTACAACGGTCCGATTTTCCGTGGCGGAAGGGCGCCCAAGCGCGACGGACCGAGAAAACGTCGTAGGACTTTGCCTGACGCAGTTTCGACAACAGAACCCATATCGTCGGGTTAGGCCCATAGGCGACGAAAAATGGCCCTTAGCGGACGATTTTTGGGGCGTTGTCTATCAGAACTTTTCTTGTAGTGTGCGATAGGAAATTTTTTATTTTCTATGCAACGAATCCCTACACTCGTGTGGTTGTATGCTCAGTCTTCGTTCAAGAGGCGAGGACTCGGATCGTAGGGCCGGCAGAAACGAAACAACCCACCACATCCCAGTGTGGCCTCTCGTCTAAGCCTTTAAGCATGTTTAACAAACATCTCCATACTTACCACATTAACCTGTCATGCTAGTTTCATTTTATTGTAAGGCTCCAGTCCGAAGACCAGAGAAGAGCGTAACGAACTAAGCATGGCTAAGCATAAAGATATAAAGGCTGCAGCGATGCACACATGCCAAACCTATTTATGCTAGGAGAAGTGGATTAGGGATTTGAGGCTACAAGCGTGGAACATGCAACAGATATGATAACTATACATATCGATAAAAGACATTTGAATCGTATGCAAGATGTAGGAACCAGAAGAAAAAGCATTTCGAAACCATATATGAACGAGGTTAGGGCTTGCCTTATCCTTCATCGAGCAAGCATTGATCTTCGGTGTTGTCGACCTTCATCGTCTCAGACTCGTGCACTATCGATCGCGAAAAAGAAAACACCGAAAACATAAAAGAACAATAAACACATGGCATCAATGCAATGCACATACAAGGATGATGATATGACATGTTAAAGGTATTGAAACTAACCCTAAGACATCATGAATTTAAATGGAGTTCTAATGCATATAACATTGCATTTCGATAAACCCCACGACTTCCATAAAGTGGTACGCGACGACACCGGAGGTGGCCAGACGACAGTGAATCGGCCACGGTGGAGCTCGGCCAGAGGCGGAGAAGACACGGACGTGGCCGTCGATTCCGAGCATCCCCGCTCGATTCATTTGGCATAGAGACTGCGGGCGACGAGGCGGAGGTTCAGGCGTGGTCATCTGGGCGCGGGGGTGGGCGGAGCGATGGCGCGAGGCAGCGACTGCTGCGGCCAGGGTTTGGTTGGGCGCGCGCAGCAGAGAGAGAGGGAGAAGAGAGAGCGCGCCACGGAGAGGATAGGGACGTGCGAGAGGGCGTCGTGGAGGACTTATCCTCCCAGGTTCGGCGGCGGCACGCATCTTGGCAGACGGGAGAGCTCCAGCGAGGTTTGTAGAGACCTCCCTATGTTTTGGAGAATTACAGGAAAAGTTTAAAACAGAGCTAAAATCAATAGTATTTTTGATATTTGAACTCTTTTGCAACCCCAAAACACTCAGAAGGTGCACATACTTTTATGTTGAGGTTTTCAAACATTTGAACATATTTCAAATAGAGGTAACTATGTTTGCATAGTTCACTGTTGTAACTATGTTTGCAATATTACTAGAATGCAGTTGTAATGAAGAAGTCCTTAGTAGAAAATAGAGCGCAAAAAAGGTTCCGGGTGAGCATATGCAACGATATAATGTAAGTACGTGCTTAGTACTTGTGACTATCTCATATCGACAATGCTTAATACATGTTTGCATAGTTCATCGTTTAACTCTTTTTTGCATTATTATCGAATGCGATTGTGATGAAGCAATATTCATCGAAGAGAGGCCCACAAAAAGTTACGATCTTTCTTCGATGCATCTTCTCATAGCCGTCAACCTAGACCATTCCTTTCATCAAACGAGTAAATATCTCAAGGTCTGTACTTTATAAAAGACATGGTATTGCTTGCTTTAAGATCTGTAGTCGATATGTTGACAAAGAGTACACAAGATTCAATCAAGACGATTGCCAAATTTCAACGTGTTATTGATGATGCTAATAGAAGTCCTCAATGATTCTATGTAATTTTTTATTTGGGCACATTAATTGCCTTGTAATTTTCCTAGTTATTTTATTTGTGTATGTAATTGTGTGTATCATTGATATCAGATTTTAGGTTCATGAAATTTAATGCAAGTTGACTAGTCAAACAACCAGGGCCCTACAACAGATTGGGTCGGCCCACTTACAGTAGTGTGGGACCCACTTTCATTTTTGCCGGCCCACTTACTTATTGGGCCGGCCCGGTTACACGAAAGTGGGACCCACCTGCTTATTGGCCCGGCCCACTATCTTGTTGGGCCGGCCCACTTGCTATATGGTGGACCCCACATACTAAATGGGCCGGCCCTTTAACAAGAAAGTGGGACCCACCTGTGTTTTTTGCCCCAGCCCACTATCTTGTTGGGCCGGCCCACTTGCTATATGGTGGACCCCACATACTAAATGGGCCGGCCCTTTAACAGGAATGTGGGACCCACATGTGTTTTTGGCCCGGCCCACTATCTTGTTGGGCCGACCCACTTGCTATATGGTGGACCCCACATACTAAATGGGCGGCCCTTTAACGGGAAAGTGGGACCCACTCGTGTTTTGGCCGGCCCGCTATCTTGTTGGGCCGGCCCACTTGCTATATGGTGGACCCCACATACTAAATGAGCCGGCCCTTTAACAGGAAAGTGGGACCCACCTGTGTTTTTGGCCCGGCCCACTATCTTGTTGGGCCGGCCCACTTGCTATATGGTGGACCCCACATACTAAATGGGCCGGCCCTTTAACAGGAAAGTGGGACCCACCTGTGTTTTTGGCCCGGCCCACTTTCTTGTTGGGCCAGCCCATTTGATCTATTGTGGACCCCACGTACTAAATGGGCCGGCCCGATAGCAGGAAAGTTGGACCCACATGCTAATTGGGCCAGCCCAATAACTTCTTGGGCCGGCCCACTTGCTTTAAGGTGGACCCCACTTGTTAAATGGGTCGGCCCGATAACAGGAAAGTGGGTCCCACATGTCTTTTGGGCCGGCCCTTTTGCTCGTTGACCAGGTCAAACGAGTGCATTCGGCCCGGCCCACATGCTTAGTGGGCCGGCCCATTAAAGTTTTTATCAGTCAACCTTAGAAGTTAGGCCCGGCCCACGTATCTAATGGACCAGCCCAGCTATATAGTTGACCGGTCAAACTAATTCAGCTAGCCCGGCCCGCAAACTTAATGGGCCGGCCCGCTTAAGACGTGGCAGGCCTCGTGTGGGCCTACCATCTACCACGGGGTTTCAGCCGGTTAACGCCGTTAGCTGCCGGTTAACGGCGTCGCCACGTGTCAGTTTGCATGACGTCAGCAGTCAACGGGCTCCCGGAAACACTTCTACAACGGTCCGATTTTCCGTGGCGGAAGGGCGCCCAAGCGCGACGGACCAAGAAAACGTCGTAGGACTTTGCCTGACGCAGTTTCGACAACAGAACCCATATCGTCGGGTTAGGCCCATAGGCGACGAAAAATGGCCCTTAGCGGACGATTTTTGGGGCGTTGTCTATCAGAACTTTTCTTGTAGTGTGCGATAGGAAATTTTTTATTTTCTATGCAACGAATCCCTACACTCGTGTGGTTGTATGCTCAGTCTTCGTTCAAGAGGCGAGGACTCGGATCGTAGGGCCGGCGAGAAACGAAACAACCCACCACATCCCGGTGTGGCCTCTCGTCTAAGCCTTTAAGCATGTTTAACAAACATCTCCATACTTACCACATTAACCTGTCATGCTAGTTTCATTTTATTGTAAGGCTCCAGTCCGAAGACCAGAGAACAGCGTAACGAACTAAGCATGGCTAAGCATAAAGATATAAAGGCTGCGGCGATGCACACATGCCAAACCTATTTATGCTAGGAGAAGTGGATTAGGGATTTGAGGCTACAAGCGTGGAACATGCAACAGATATGATAACTATACATATCGATAAAAGACATTTGAATCGTATGCAAGATGTAGGAACCAGAAGAAAAAGCATTTCGAAACCATATATGAACCAGGTTAGGGCTTGCCTTATCCTTCATCGAGCAAGCATTGATCTTCGGTGTTGTAGACCTTCATCGTCTCAGACTCGTGCACTATCGATCGCGAAAAAGAAAACACCGAAAACATAAAAGAACAATAAACACATGGCATCAATGCAATGCACATACAAGGATGATGATATGACATGTTAAAGGTATTGAAACTAACCCTAAGACATCATGAATTTAAATGGAGTTCTAATGCATATAACATTGCATTTCGATAAACCCCACGACTTCCATAAAGTGGTACGCGACGACACCGGAGGTGGCCAGACGACAGTGAATCGGCCACGATGGAGCTCGGCCAGAGGCGGAGAAGACACTGACGTGGCCGTCGACTCCGAGCATCCCCGCTCGATTCATTTGGCATAGAGACGGGCGACGAGGCGGAGGTTCAGGCGTGGTCGTCTGGGCGCGGGGGTGGGCGGAGCGATGGCGCGAGGCAGCGACTGCTGCGGCCAGGGTTTGGTTGGGCGCGCGCAGCAGAGAGAGAGGGAGAAGAGAAAGCACGCCACGGAGACGATAGGGATGTGCGAGAGGGCGTCGTGGAGGACTTATCCTCCCAGGTTCGGCGGCGGCGCGCATCTTGGCGGACGGGAGAGCTCCAGCGAGGTTTGCAGAGACCTCCCTATGTTTTGGAGAATTGCAGGAAAAGTTTAAAACAGAGCTAAAATCAATAGTATTTTTGATATTCGAACTCTTTTGCAACCCCAAAACACTCAGAAGGTGCACATACTTTTATGTTGAGGTTTTCAAACATTTGAACATATTTCAAATAGAGGTAAAAAACTTTTAAGTTTAGGGGTTTCACTTCATTGAAGATACATATGAGAGCTCATTCAATATTTGCCTTCAAGATATACTTGTCACCTGGAACCCAGCAGATAAGTTCAAGCTGATCACCTGGAACCGGCAAACCAGCCTCTCACCGGAAGGAGGAGGCGCCAGCGGGGAGTCAAAGGAAGGAGGTGGGTGGTGGCGGGTAGAGGGCGGAGGCGGGGTAGGGAACAAATGCTCTTCAAGTCTTCCACTCACTCCCCCCAAAAGCAGCGGCGAGATCCCAACCGCGCAACGCCCACTTCCGCGTGACCAGATAGTTCTCTTTAGCGGACATGCTGTGGGCGGAGAAGATGTTACTACAACAATAATACCACTAATTATGCAAATTAAAAAATTTGTGAGATTAATGGCTGAAATAATTTCATGCGGTAGTACTCTTAAGTACTGGGTACTACTTGCCAACCACCGTAAAAGGGCTCTAATTCCTTTTCTACGTTGCACGGATACTTCAGAAAACTCATGTATCCGTATCGGATACTGCCGGATACGCGGATACTTATCGGATACCTACGGATACCTATCATATACGTAGCAGCTGATTTTCCATTTTTTTTAAAAGAAATTAAATCGTTACTTCAGAGCAAGGTGGAGAAGCGATTAAGAGAGCGCTGGAGTTGCAAGGTTTTATGCAAACAACCTCTAACTACTCTTATATAGTAGTTTTTTGGTAAAAAATAAGTAATTTGTATATATGTTATTAAAAATTATATGTATACAAACATATCCCCGTATCGGTGTTTTTGGAAAATCAATGTATCGGCGTATTGCGGTATCCATATCCGTATCCGTATCGCCCCATCCAGGCAACCTAGTTCCTTTTCTGGGAGAAGAGTAAGATTTCAATGCAAACTTTATGTATTTTTCCTATAAATTTCCGACGCAACGCCACGGGGCATTGTCTAGCTAGTATCTATAGTGTTTAGCAGCAGATCGCAGACGCCGCCTGCAACCACTGCAGCGAGGCTGTCGGTTTTGATCCCCGCCGCCGCGCGAGGTGACCTCTGCCTGCTCCGGCCAAGGCGAATCGAGATTGTGGACCTCGTCGTTTCATTTTCTTCTATTTCTCCACAACCCCGAATCTACTCAAAGCTTCCCAGTTTCCCGCGGAAGTAACGGAGACAGGCTGGTCACCACTTTCTCCGGTCAATCGAGGACACATGAAGAACACGGTGTCCGTCGATTTTTTGGGATTGATGGAACTCCGGCCTGACGTGAATAGATTTTTGCACCAATAGAAGAAAAAAAATGCTTTCGCTGTGTTGTATACTCTGGAAAAAAAATCCAGGGAAACTTAGCAATTAAACATACCAGAAAGGAAAAGAAATGAATTTACATATTTGGACAGAATGTCAAGGTTAAAAGAAAAATAGTACTACGTACCAATCATGTGAAACATACCTATTTTATTCAGAAACACAGCACCAGAGTGACGAGCAGGTTCATCTTACAAATAATCGTACCAAGAAAGAACTGGTGTCTTTGTACCAAAGCTTATTATTAATTCAGAGCACGCATATGAACTTCACATGGCGCATAGGAGTCTATAAAGTGCGCTTTAGCTACATACATAGATTTATGAATATTCAGAGGAATAAACAATCTATGTATTGCTGAAAAGATCAGTTAAGCCCTCTGAATTCTGGAGCACACTATCTTCTCTTGAATTTCTTGAACCTTTCTTCATCGGATTGGAAGGGGCTCACCATTCCACTCCTTGAGGCACTCAAGAAGCGCGTCTATGTGTTTGCCCTGGTTCATGGCAACGAAAACCTTGTCCACCTCTTCACCTGGAGACCGTGTCTTCTCTCCGGTCAAGTACTCCGTTCCGAGCTCCTTGCGCACAAAGCGATAGAGCGGGTATGACCGGCATTCGGTGATGCGGTTTGGTTGTGCAGCAGTGCCATTCTCCACCACACACCGTGCAGACTCGACATCCCTTGGAAGCACTGCACGGAGTTCCTTCTCGAATGTGGTGAGCTTGGCAAACACTGAGGTCTGCATATCCCGCTCAGCCTCACCATTGGCCAAGGCGTGCTCCACCAGAACTGCACGCATCTTCTGCATCAGTGGGTAGTTGGCGCTGCATGGGTCATCAGCATACGTGAACACAGCCTCTCTGTCGATCGTCAGGAGCAGGTCCTTCTCGCAGAAGCGTGCGTTGTGGAGATGGCCGTTGTCAATGGTGCTCAGGATCTTCGTAGCCACCGTCTTCACACGGTTCTTTACGGCATTCTTGACATTCTCCTCGAGGTGGCGGAGGTCGACAGCTTGGCACAAAGCAACCAAGAATGTCGAGGACATGAGCTTCAAAATGTCAATGGCCTCAGCGGTCTTCCTAGAAGAAATGAGACCAAGGGAGTTGACATCTTGGTTGTGTTGCTCCGCGCTCTGCACATGGTTAGTCACAGGGTTGCCCAAGAATTGGAGCTCAGAGCAATAGGAGGCCATGGCAATCTCAGCACCCTTGAAGCCATAGTCCAAGCTTGGGTTGCGTCCGCCAGAGAGATTGGAAGGCAAACCATTGTTGTAGAAATCATTCACTAGCTCTGAAAACTGGGCAAACATGAGCTTCCCAATGGCAGAGATGGCAAGCCTGGTGTTGTCCATGGAGACACCGATGGGCGTGCCTTGGAAGTTTCCGCCGTGGAAAGCCTTGCCACGGGAGACGTCGATAAGTGGGTTGTCATTCACGGAGTTGATCTCGCGCTCAATCGACTTGGTGGCGGCACGGATAGCCTCAATCTGAGGGCCAAGCCATTGTGGAGATGTACGGAGAGCATACCTATCTTGCTTTGGCTTCATTAGTGGGTCAAGCTCTCCGATCTTCTTTGCGAGCATCATATAGGAACTGCCTTCAAGGATGTGCTCCATAATTGCTGCAGCCTCGATCTGGCCAGGATGGTGCTTCAGCTTGTGTGTGAGGTGGTCAGTGTATTCTGGCTTGCCGTTCATGACCTCGCAGAAGAGGGCTGACAGAACCTCGGCAAGGACACCAAGGATGTTTGCCTCGAAGAGCACTATAGAGGCAAGACCAGAGCCCACGGCCGTGCCGTTCACCATTGCAAGACCTTCTTTGGGCTGCAGCTCAAAGAATCCATTCTGGATGCCGGCAATCTTGAATGCCTCAGCCGCGTTAAGCTTCCTGCCGTCCGGAGCCGTCGCCACTGAGTTTGAGCGACCAGTAACTAGCCCCGCGATATAGGAAAGCGGGACAAGATCGCCTGACGCGGTGATGGTGCCCCGGAGCGGTAGACACGGTGTCACATTGGCGTTGAGAAGTGTGGTGATTGTCTCTAGGATCTCGAAGCGGATACCAGAGTACCCCTGGAGCAGGGTGTTGACACGGACGAGCATCGCCGCTCTTGTTGCCGCAGCTGGCAGAACATGGCCATCTCTCCCATTCCCGAAGGCTCCGGCGTTCAGAAACCTGCAGAGGGAGGCACCAAACATATAAGGCTTCAATAAAAAGTGGGACACACAGAGATGGTCAACGAATAAATACACCGAGCTATTGATTTTCATAAAAGGTGGGACCAGGCTACTAGCAGTCTAGCACGTGCACATTAACCCAAATTACCATCTGTGTTACAAAAAAAACGAAAAATCTCTTCTTTACTCCTCCCAAATCATGCTCACGCCCAAATTAGCTCCCCTGGATCACTATCCTGCCAGGCATAACTCTGCAGATCTCTTTCTTCATGACTTCAGTGTCAAATCCCGGATTTTATGCTATGCTGCTAACGAGGGATTCAAACGGCAGCCTTTTTGCAAGGTGGCAAAGTTCAAGTTATTCAGACAGCAGAGAAGGTCGGCCGGCCGGAAATTGCAACGATTTTGACTCGCGGTCGTCGTTTGGGCATGCCAGCAACGAGCACTGAAGGCGAAGGTCGGCCGGTCGGTTTCCGATAATCATCACACTAAATGGCCCCAATCACATTACTATTTACTACAAATATGGTACTAGTACAAGTTTTCTTTTACCCCCGAATGCTCTCCATATATATGGTAGGACAGCAGTACACAAAATTTTCCATAATGTCATTTATCGATATGCTCTTTCTAATTCTACTGCTTCTGTCTAACACTTGCCAAATTTAAACCCCGGTTACTGTTTTTGGAAAATGGATCCAAAAAACATGGACAGCCCATAACTGTTGGGAGCATGGCTAAAATTTGTCATATGTTATTGGTTCGATTGGTACCTGATGAGCTCTCTCTGGAGAGCGCCGCCCTCCTTGGTCCTCCGGTGGGAGGTTGCGCCGAAGCCGGTGGTGACACCATAGCTGTCGGTGCCGTCAGCCATGCTGTTCATGACCCAGTCGCTGCTCTCCTTGACCTGTCTGCGGGCTGACTCGTCGAGCTCCACCTTGGTCTCGGCGCCGGCAGCTACCGCGGCAACCATGGCGATGGTCAGGCTGGTTCCCTCCATGGTCACCACCGGCCTACGGTACTCCTCGACCATCCGCTTGACAGCATCCAAATGGCTACCAGACAGCTCCTCTGCGGCCTTTCCCCAGTTCAGAGGATCGGCCCGCGCCACGCACAGGTTGAGGTTCTCGCACTCCATGGAGATATGCAAAGAACTGATCGGTGTCGGGAGGATGTACTTGTTCTGAAGAGTTGCTGAGGAACGGAGGGGAGAGGAGGTATTAAATAGGCAGCGCAGCTACGCAGGACTGGTCATGTGGGGGATGGGTGGGTGTGGACTGGTGACCTTGAGATCGTGTGCCACGCCCAAGCGGGGCTCCTTCCATCAGCACGAGGCTCCTTCCGTTTCTGGTTCGAAAGCCAGCCAGGTGCTCGACGCTTTGCACAGGCAAAGGGGTGTGTGTGTACTTGCCAAAATTCTTCCCTTTTTTTACCTTTGGAATATCAAGGTAAAGTATATTTCTTGGAATGAGCTGACAGTAAGTCACAACAAAACTCTTTCCTCAAGAAAACAAGGGAAAAAATCTTGTCATAGCTGTTCAGGTGGTTTTTGTGTTTTTGCTTCCCTTCTGTTGCTCGTGGTTTTCATTTTCGGTGCTCCGTGGCGATGACTTGTGACCATCCCCGGCATTTTCTTATAACTTTGTAAACTTGCTCTCTACCTTGACTAGGAAATATTAAATTAAGGTGACATTGTTATACATTACGAAAGTTAAGATAGGAAGCATGGAAAATTGTAGTGTTCTAAAGTTCATTGCTGCAACCATATATAAGCAACACACCCAAGATGCTATGTTGCAGAGCTGAATTGGACAATGATCTTTGCAGACACATAAGAACTGCCTACATTAGGTCATATTGTGTGTTAGTACCTAGTAGAGAGCAAAGCTAACGACTCAGGTTTATTTTAACATGGACATTACATGGTTACTACGTCCTTATACTTCAGCCCAAGGTTTATATCGTAACAGTGTGTAATCTTTCGACCATCCATATAACTATTGGCTACAACAGTATATAGAAAAAAAAATGTGTGCGTCTCCCAGCAGCCCAGAAATCTCAACTTTACCCGGGGACGACTGTGTAGATGTCGTTCCTCCAGTCAGCCTTGATGGTGTGCAGATCAGAGTGACAAATCCCGCAATATAGCACCTTGATGGTAACATCATCGCCTTCAGTGTTCCCACAGAAGAATCAAATGAACATCAGCATGAGAAAATTCAGATAATTGAGAAATAACAGATCGAGCAGGAACTGAAACACAGAGTATTTCCTATGTTGCACTGCACCCGCCATCTTATTCAGGAACTGCAACTGCTATACCCAGAGGTGGGTTCAGAATTTCAGGCTAAGAACTCCCACTGAGATCTACCACCATTCATTTTTGGTCTATAAAGTGGTTTACAGATATCTTTTTATCCTCGAATATAGCCCATGGAATTTCAATTAAACTGCATGCCGCATTACCCAGAGGTGAACTGTTCATAACTGCAACTGACCCAGAGGTGCAGGGTGTAAAATGTCACATAGTAACAAATGATAGGGGACTACATTATTTACTGTGGCTTGCCAACACCCATATATAGATTCAAAAAATTAACTGGTTGTAGTTCACATGTATTGTACACATCAATCAATCAGATAAGAGAACATGATTGATATTTCAGGCAATAACTTAATCTACATGCTATGGTAAGACTGTAATGAGATGGACGTAAAGTGTTGAAGATAGTTTGATTGCATCAAATGCAAAAAAGAACGTACAGAACTTGTAGATAATCTAATGAGAGCAGATTGGCAGCAGGTTATATGCATGGTCCGGGGCATAGTTTTAGCTGAGAACGAAGAGTCTAGCACTGTCTAAAAGCTTAGGTAGGCAGTAAACTGAGAGCATATAAATTTGAACTAAAACCCCAACATTTAATGGATTGGATGGAGTAATAAATTTGCCTAAGCATGTACTCAAGAATTAACATCTGGAAAAATCTCTTTGAAAAAAATACATGTGCCTTATCCTATCAATTCTCTTGTACTACAGAACCAATAAACATGCAGCCGAATTATTCATAATCTAAAATGCAGAGTTTTGAGTTGCAAAATTAATAGTGATGCTGCAAGCTGATGTCAAACTAAGGAAAGAAAGTGAGAACGGTCAGGAACAGCTAGTATGGGAAGAACATAATCTAGCTTTAACCCAACCCGAGCATGAATCCCTCTCAGGCATACAGAGAAAAAATCGGCTGCTCACCTGCTGACCAGCGACAAAGTTCGTGTAGAACCAACAATCAGCCAAAACAACGCGCCTTAGAGCCAGCATCATGGAAGAAGAAACCTGTAATCAGCACACAAATCTAAGCATCGTTCTTCCCCCAACGAATCAGAAACCCCTTTGTGAGACATCATCCAACCGCCTGGTCAATCGTAAAGCATAGATAACATTTAACCAAACCGTGTTAAAAATAAGCAAAACCATGATCAATCACATAATGTGTTGCTTGCTTATATGATGTTATTACAGTCTTAGTTTCTTCCAGAAACAACTAAATTTGAAAATGTCTCGATTTTCTGCATAATTAAGCAACAAACATTTTACTCAAAAAAGGTATTAATCAAACTTCAGACAGGATAAAGACCAAAATAACAATATGGATCATCCACGAGTCAGAGAAACTCTCTCAAGCTATATGTTTTGCTCTGTTTTTTCATATTAGAGTATTAGAGTGCATTTAAAGTATATTTTCCAGTTTTTTCCAAAAAGCAGTGTGCAGTCCTCCCATTGCGAATTTGCGATTCTGAAAATACCCTCCATGTACCTTCCCTCAGGCCTGCAAAAATTGTACCAGGACGCTGCTCTACCACCGGAATTAATAATACTACAACAACAACATCCTATCTTCTCTGACATGAATTGGAAGTGAGGCAAACAAGGCAATGAGCTCGGCATCAATGGTTGAGTAATTAATATGCCTCCAGCTATGAAAGCACGACCAGAGTGTATGCAAGGGCAGTACAGTCGAAGTAACTCGAAAAAACTCCTGTAAACGACCCCTTGGGATCCGTGACAAAACTAAAATGCACTCTATTTTCAAAGGGAGGGAGTATTTATTTGACACCATCTGAGATTCTGTCGCTTGCCTCTTGCAAAAAACAGTGAGCTATAGTTTCATAACCTTGAACTCTATTTTTGGCTTAACAGTATAGACACCAAGTTAGAGATGAGTGCTTAACACATAAAGCGTACAACAAGCTAGATATGTTTTCTTAGTCTGGAGACAAACAGCAGGAGTATTAATCAACTGAACAAGCATGCTCTGTTCAACTGATGTGCCACTCAGCAACCTTCTGAGACTTTAGATTAAATTTGACAGAAACATGCAAAAACATCTACAAGACCGACCAAATAATAAAATCAGAAACATAATGCATGAAAACATACAAGCATGTATGCTTACCAATATGGCCAATCTTCATACATGATTGAGCAAGTGCTCTAAGAGAAGATTGAGCACCAGGGCCAGGAGTTTTTGTTTTGTTTCCACCAGTAGCGCGGAGCTTGGTATGCAAAGCAGTTATATATTCCAAGCTCCTGCAAAAAAGCATAGAAGGAATTGTGCATCAACTAACAAGTAACGTCCTCCCACTTCTGAATAAGTAAGTAACGCCCTCCCATCCTTATTCCTTCAACATATAGTATTTGTAGATAATACCATGCTGGCACTCCAAAGCAAGATTTCATATTCATGTCAAGACAAAATAGAGACAGCTCACATCAAACTATCAAAGTGGATCAAAGCGCACTTCTAAAACTTCTCTACAAACCCTGTATTGAGCAAAGATAAAGTGGAAACCAAACACTGTTTGCAATCCACACCTATTTCAGTTATATATAATCACTATCGTTAACCGGTGATTATAGTGCAGAATTCAAGATAATTCAAAGCATATTAAAGAAACAATATACACTCCTGCCAGCGCAGTTCTTACCTGGTCTGATTGCATAACCTGTAGTTAGTTCCCTAGGTTCTACTCCCTCCGTTCAGAAATGTAAGACGTTTTAGCTTTTTTCCGACCAGGTGAAAAACGTGCAAAATTACATCGCTGTCCCTGTCTAAATCTGAATCGCGATCTCGTCTTCGTCTTCCAGCTCCGCCCCGAGCGTCTTCTTCTTCCAGATCCGCGCATACCTAGCGACTCCTCCGTCCCAACACCTCCGCCCCAATCATCCAGAGCCCCAGGTCGCCTGATCGTCCAGGCACTCGACCACCAGCTAGCGCCCGAGGTCTCCCAGGCCAGAGTGGATGGCAGGAGCAGGGAACGATGGAGGCGGGGGTGAGGGCATGGGCCCTCGACGGCAGCGGGGAACGGGCGGTGGCGCCGGTGGCGGTGGCGGTAGCCTTGCTGTGATTCTCCGTTTCTACTCCGGTCCTGCAACACTGGTGACCCACCGCATTAATATGGTACTCCAGACTCACCGGCTTCTCCTCGCCACACCAGCAGCAATTTCTCCACTGCCCATCAGCAGCAACTTCTCTCCTGCCCATCAGCAGGAGCAGCTTCTCCTCTGGCCCATCAGTAGCAGCTTGTCCTCGGCCCCAACAGTTCTCCGGTGCCCCAACATTAATTTGTCAGAAATGGTCCTGCCAGACCTTAACTGTGCTCCTCTGGAAGAAGAAAATGGCCCTCCTAAAGAACACAATGGGAACATACCTAAAGACAATGAATATATGTATTGTGCAGCCTAAATTGTGACCACAACTGTAATTGTGCAGCCTAATTCAACACTACTAGTAACTTCTCGAGGAGTTCCATGGTCATGATAACAAGCAATGCAAGTTTCAGCATTGTTAACAAGCAGTTTACTCCACTTCATGAACCCAAATAAGTTTAAATTCAGTGACATGTCCTGTTTCCATGACTTAAATTTGATGAGAGACACTGAATCCAAATCAGTTTAAACTTCAGTTTAGCCTCCAAGATTGTACCTTGTTCAGGATAAATCCAAATCAGTTGAAATTTCCTTGTTCACCAGTTCATTTTGAGTTGATTGCAACTAACAAACCAAGTGGTAGCAGCAAATTAAACTAAAACATTTCATTACTTCTAGCAAAAACAGTGCAATTAGTTCAGTGTCGAGTCAATCAAATAGGGAATAGAAATAATTTATCTGCATATCACTTGATTACTTCTACCACAAACAGTTAAAATCAGTAAGCCGTCATATATGATAAAGACGGATTTGTTGCATGACTACATGGTTGACAAGCACACTGTAGGAGAGTGCATGATTTAAACCTATTAACAAGTTCACATAGATCCCATCTCTAAAAGTACTGAAATTATAAAGAAGGATTTCACTGAGTTGGCATTTACCACATCCAATTCTGGCTCCTGCACTTACTGTTGAGTTCATGTCCAATTGTCCACCTCCAACATATCAAATGAACTTTGTCAGGGGCAAACAAGGTAAATGCACATTCAAAGTGCAGCAGAGCATATGTAAGCTTGGAAAGAGTACAGTGGGAACCATTTGATCCAACATTGCATGCATCATACTAGTTTTACAAAGATCAAAGAGTACAAAAACGACGTCAAATATACAAGAAAATCAACCATGTAGTATGACATGCATACAACAACCCACACAACTTCCACAATAAGGCAGCAGACCATGAACTACTCCTGTGAAGAACAACTGTGTCTCTCCTGTGAGTGTTGAAGATTTCATCTTGTGGGGCATGGGAAAGCTAGATAATTACAGTTCACATACATAATTATTCTTCATCTGGATACTAAGTCTAATACAGTCAGACAAGTCAGACATATGAAATCACACACTGCAGATGCTCAAATTAGCAAGGCATGTGACACAGTGATATTGAAAACAACTTTGCATAATGCATTTCAGACTAAAAAAACTTTGAGAAACAGTAAAAGTAAGGATGGAACGTACATTGTTTGCATGGGATCTAGCCCCTGCAATTCCATTTGCTTCTTCTACAACAGCACTACCAGCTGAAGGTGATGAAACATCATCTCCAGCCTCTTTTTTCTCCTAAAAAAAGAAATATTGATGCTTACTGAGTATTGACTGGATTTATTTTCCGAAACTTAAAGGTTGGCTAGGATCCTATATCTGAAAGAGTGACCTAATTTGAGAGTGTAAGAGTAAATAGTACTAGCACAAAATCAAGTTTCAGAAAAGTTCTTACAGATGATTTGTGTGATCAGTGCCAAATTATGAGGAACTATGATAGGTGACCAGAGCGAATTGGCCTCAAATTTTTTTGCAGCAGATGAAGCACTAAAAACAACAGTACTGATTTCTGCATTCAAGGTATGGTACAGTACTACAACTAAAGTAGCAACACTAAGTTGTGCATCCTGAATTATTTAGCAAATGGATCATGCTTGACGATGTAGTCGATCACTAGTATAAGCATTTAACCAAAATTTTAACTGTACCGGAGGCGGAGGACGTTGTGGTGCCAGAATCGGGTGACGGCGCGCCCCTGGGCCTCAAAGTCCTTGAGCTTGTCGGTGCCGCCACTAGCCGATGTGCCAGACGTACATGAGATGAAACAACGTGTTCAAGCAAATCAAGCAAGCAAAATTTAGTTATGGGACATGTATCTATGTGAGGCTCAGCTCGATTAGGAAGAAGGACAGGAGCTCCAGCTGATGATTTAAAATATGGCACACGTCACTGGTGTCAACATACATCTTCAGCAGAGTATGTAACCTAGGTAATTCAGACATTCATAATCAGACTGGTCGCATGCAAGATTCATAGGTTTGGCCGAACTTTGAGCAGCAACGAAACAACTTGTTGGTGATTTCGGTTTTCAGCTACGTTTTGTGGCAATTTCAACTCCAAAAATCTATTCGATTGGTTTCAACTTTCAATGTGGCATGAATTCAGCCGACGGGGGTCTGACTCACCAAAGAGGAAGTGGTCGAGCCGTTGGCCCGGGCGGCAGAGGAGGTGCAGCAGCCGACGAGGGAGACCAGGTTCCGTTGATGCACCTTCAGCAGCAGCCGCACCTCGTCGAGGAACTCGCGCACCCCCTGCCGCGATTCCAGGGACAAACTCTTCACCGGAATCTCGTGCCCGCTCTCCAGCACACCCTGTGAATTTAGGTGAAGTGAAGCGCACAGAGAAAAGGAGGTTGTGAGGTGCTTGCTTGCCTCAAAGATGGGGAAGCCGTCGCGGTGGAGCAGATTGCTGTCAGAAAATCCGGTGGTGGCGGCCTCCAGCCCGGACAGGTCGATGAAGAGGCTCAATGGTACCCCGACCGGACTCGCCGACGCCACCATCGTCGTTACCCACAGATCCAGCTCATAAATATGCGACCTTTGACCTCGAAAGGAAGAGGGGATTCCTACGGGAAGAAAGGCAGCGGTGGAGAGAGAGAGATGAGGATATCGGGAGAGAGAAGGAGGGTAGAGTTGAAGGCGAAGCGAGCCATGGAGTGGCGGCGGCGCGGGCCATGGAGGGGCGGCGACGTGGGTGACGAAGAGGAAGCCGGCGACGGAGGGGCGGCGACGTGGGTGACGAAGAGGAAGCCGGCGACGGAGGGGAGGAAGCGGTGCGACGCAAGAAGAGTGAGCGGTGCCGTAACCCGACCGATACACGAGGGTAAAATGGGAAACTCGGAAAATATTTGTGCGTGACGAAATTTCAACGTCAAAACCCCAACGTCTTACATTTCTGAACGGAGGGAGTAGTTATTTTCCCCATGTAATTTATTTGGCAAATGATCATGTGTATCAATATTATGTTGCTTTTTTAGACTTTCTACGGTTCAGTTTAACTCTGCGTTTACTACAAACCTAATTCAATCAAGCATGTAAAGCAAGACACTCATTCACAAAGCAATCTGATCTTGTTCTACTTCCTATGCTATCAGGAGCAGAAGCTTAAATACATGTCTTGTTGTGTCCACAATCAAAAAGCATATACTAACATGTACTAGTAGTATCCTAAGGTCAAATATTGGATAACACTTATGCACTAATGTATCTAACATGCATCCGCATAGAGGTTTTGCATTTGTAACAACCTGCCCCGGTCAAATGGCCTGAAACTGGACATTTGCACGTACTCCATTTCTCCAGCGGTTCACGATGACATGCGGACCTCTAACCATGATTAAGTAATATACCAACTTCTCTGACCTCTAGCCATGATTGTTATGTACTCCCTCCGATTCAAGGAATAAGGCGCCCTCGTTTTACGTGCTTTTTGTTTGACCAAGAATTGCTTGAAATATATAAATATTATTTGTATGAAATTAGCATCATTAGAAAGTGCTTTTCAATACGAATCCACCGATACTAACTACATATAATATAATCAAGATTTTGTTGCTCAATTTTTACGGTCAAAGTTCGTCTTGGAATACTGCGTGCGCGTTATTCCTTGGGTCGGTGGTAGTAATTACGAAGTTCTTAACTTTCTCTCCATTTCTAATTAGAACATGACACCACTCCGATATATTCACTATATGAGCAACTTTCTAAAAAAACAATAATCATGTCTTTCCGCATCAGTCAGTGGATTGAATTCTAGTCTCAGTAGCCATTCAGAACTTTGGAATTTTTTTATTGATTAGACGATATGATTTCAGTTGAGGAGTTCTGATATGTTTATAAATGGTGAAAGCAAGAAATAATGCTATCTATAAATGGAAAGTTATATTGTTTGGTCGATAATTCTGCTGGTCTCCATGCAATGACTGTACGACATCTTCTCTTAATCTCTAATCAACGCAAAACATTTAGTAAATTAGTATATTAAAAAGGATGAAAGCAACCTGGAAAGAACTGGAGAGATACATCACGCTTACGTTGCAAGTTAGACAAACACCAGCAAGGCAAAGAACAAATCACAAAATAATTTGCAGGAAACACAAGAGCAGCATTCAAAATTTGGACTGCACTTGCTCCTCCACTGCCTGCATCACTGTCTGCATTCGAGTTGGAGCTTCCATCTTCTGAACGACTAATACTAACCATTGTTGAAATCAGCAGGCATTGCCATTGCTGAAATTAGCAGCCAATGCCGTTGCTGAAATTACCTGCAGGAGAAGAAGAACTGAAGAAGTAAGTTAGGCAGGAACGTCCCTGATTGGTCGAAGATAGAACAGTAGAAGGGACTAGGAAAGAGGACGCAGATGGGGAGAATGGATAATACAGGTGTGGGGAAAGAAACCGACCTGCACCGCCGGACGGCGGAGGTACCTGCTCGGTGGCGGATGGCGGACGGAGCAGCTTCCGGCCGGCGGCTGGATCTTTTCCTCGGTGTGGCGTCGCGGCAGCAATGTTGGCCGGTGTTCCTCGCCGGTGTGGCGGCGCCGACCCAGGTTGAGACGAGAGAGGGCTGCGACCTGCGAGTGACGAGTCAGTGTCATGTGGGGTTCGGATCCCTGGAGTTGGCCTCAACTCCACCGCATCGAGTTGGGGAAATCTCGACGTTTTCCCTCTATGGTCCAGATTTAATAAACCGTAACAACCTCTGATTTATTTACTAGTAAGGTGAAACCTGTAAGGTGTCATACTTAAAACCTGTAAATACCCGGTGTCACACTTTCACCAAATTACATAAATGCCATTCCATTTTCCACATCAACAAACAAAAAAGGATGACACACCTTAAAATATGGGTGCTTAGGGCATGCCCAATGCATAGCCCTAGGGGTGTTGCCTCACACCTTTAACTAGGTTCGGGTGGTCCAAAGTAGGTTCGGATGAGGAGGCAACCTCTTCATCAGGAGGCAACCTCTTCAGCCATAAAGTGGAAAATATGAGAGAGAAAGAGAAAAATCAAATCAGCTTTTGAGAGAAAGACATATTAATGGGACCATAACATGGCATGCATATGTCAAAAGTTTTATCCAAGCCTAGTTGGACAGCTGCCTCCATTGCTCATGCCCTTATCCTTCCGCTAATCGCCCTCCCCTATCTCGGCAATCTACAACTCCAAGCTACCAAAAATAACATGTTCGTGCAACATACTGATCCGAGCAAGCAGCAAACAGCCTCGCAAACTCCAACAAGATCCATCTAAACAAAACTCCAACGAAATCCCTCGCAAAGGACAAGGTCGGCGAGCTCAGTGCGACTGGAGAGACGAGGCGGGGAGTCAGGTCGGGGGAGTCTAAGGGTGTGTTCGGTTCTGGAATCAAGAGGAACGGAATAGAACGGTTCCGCACCTAGCACCCATTCCTGTGTTCGGTTGGACAAAAGAACGGAACCGAGTAGTTCCTAGGAATGGAATATTCCATCAATATGCGGAATCGACTCGTCCGGCCAAAACGGCCGGATGGCGAGGAATGGCTCGCTGTCAACGAAAAGTTAGATGGATAATCCTCTCCTCTCTCTCTCTCTCCTCTGCAACTACGGCGGCTCCCGATGGCCAGCACGGGCGGCTCTCGGCGGCCACGCGCGGCGGCTCCCGACGGCTCCCGACGGCCACGCGCGGAGGCTCTTGGCGGCCAACACCCGCGGCAGGGCCAGGCACGCGCAGCTCCCATCGGCGGTGGCGGTGGAGTCTGAGCGAAAGTGGGAAGAAGAAGCTACGCCGCCGGAGTTCATCTGCCCGATCTTGGGGCTGCTCATGGCCGACCTCGTCATCCTGCCGTCCGGCCACACCTACGAGCACGCCTGCCTCCAGGCCTGCGCGGACCTCTCCTTCTTCCCCCCCCCCCCCCCCCCCCGGCGCCGGGTCGGTTTCAGACCCGATGATTCCCAACTCTGCCCTCAAGGCCGCCATCGGCACCTGGTGCGCCCGATCCGGCCGCGCCGCGGCCGCCGTCCAGAGAAGCTGCTCGGGCGGCCGTGCTCCGCGTGATTCCTCCGGCTCCTTCGCCATTTAGCTTTTAAGCCAAATATTTTTAAGCCAAACAAATCTGTTAATTACAATTTTGAGATGGAAGATTTAGCTAAGCTCAAATTATTAGCATTTTAAGCATGATTATGTATTCCGTTCCACTCCCAATTCCCCCAACCGAACAGAAAACGGAACCGTTCCGTTCCTCGAATTTTTCCGAACCGAACACGGGGTTGGAACCGTTCCATGACTTCGGAATGGAACCATTCCGTTCCATCCCCTCTTATTCTAGAACCGAACACACCCTAAAAGGTCGGTGCCGCACAGAAGCGGGCAGGGCGGGTAGTCTTCATCGGGTGTGCACATGACGCCGGCGTAGGAGCACGGGGGTGGGGCACGCTTGGGTGCTGGCCTGCTAGGTGATCGTCCACGTACGAGAACCTCACCTTCTTGTCCCAAATCCCTCTATATCAATAAGGATTGGGAGGGCAGCCCCTCTACGCTCACCCTCCGGCGATCACGGCGGCGGCTTTCTCCAAGTCTGCAGAATTGAATCGACGGTCATCGCTAAGCTGCAAAGGAAGAGTGTGGTGGATGTTGGATGTGGAGAAGAGGATGTGCAATCATGAACGGTTGATAGTAGAGGTGAAGCAAGGTATGGTAAATATATGATCTTGAATGCCAGATCATGTAACGTGAGGTTTCAAGTTCCAATTTCTCACAGTTGCCCCGCTTCCAAAAATGGCACAACGCCCTGGCATACTCTTCTCTATCATCGACGATGGATACTAAAGTTGCCAGTTTTGCCACCAGACTCCCTCAAAAAACATAGCATGGTCACAAAATAGTGGTGTGGGCGTTTAGGTTTTATAGAGCCATTTGTTTTAGAGAAATGGTGTGATCTAGCAAATTGGAGGCACTTGCCCATGATACGTCGCAAATGTATCTATAATTTTGTATGCTCCATGTTTGTTTTACACCAATTCCAATATGTTTTATTTACACTTTGTTGCACTTTTATACATTTTCTGGCACTAACATATTGACAAGATGCCACAGTGTCAGTCTCTGTTTTCTGCTATTTTGTATTTCAGAAAAGTTGTACATGAAATATTCTCGGAATTGGACGAAAAAAAGCCGAAGATCTTATTTTTCCGTAACGAAGACGAAGCCCGGAGGCGAGATGAAGGGTGGCCACAAGGCGGCCACACCACCCCATGGCGCGGCCAAGGGTGGGCCCGCGCCATGGCATGGTGTGGGCCACTGATACGTCCCAAACGTATCTATAATTTCTTATGTTCCATGCTACTTTTATGATGATACTCACATGATTTATACACATTATATGTTATTATTATGCATTTTTCGGCACTAACCTATTGACGAGATGTCGAAGAGCCAGTTGTTGTTTTCTGCTATTTTTTGTTTCAGAAATCCTAGTAAGGAAATATTCTCGGAATTGGACGAAATCAACGTCCAGGGTCCTATTTTTCCACGAAACTTCCAGAAGACCGAAGGAGTCACGAAGTGGGGCCACGGGGCGCCGCCACACTAGGGCGGCGTGGCCAGGCCTAGGCCCGCGTGGCCCTAGCGTGTGGGGCCCCCGTGCCTCCTCCGACTCCGCCCTTCCGCCTACTTAAAGCCTTCGTCGTGAATACCCCAGTACCGAGAGCCACGATACGGAAAACCTTCCAGAGATGCCGCCGCCGCCAATCCCATCTCGGGGGATTCAGGAGATCGCCTCCGGCACCCTTCCGGAGAGGGGAATCATCTCCCGGAGGGCTCTTCATCACCATGATCGCCTCCGGATCGATGTGTGAGTAGTCCACCCCTGGACTATGGGTCCATTGCAGTAGCTAGATGGTTGTCTTCTCCTCATTGTGCTATCATGTTAGATCTTGTGAGCTGCCTATCATGATCAAGATCATCTATCTGTAATCCTACATGTTGTGTTTGTTGGGATCCGATGAATATTGAATACTATGTCAAGTTGATTATCAATCTATCATATATGTTGTTTATGTTCTTGCATGCTCTCCGTTGCTAGTAGAGGCTCTGGCCAAATTCATACTTGTGACTCCAAGAGGGAGTATTTATGCTCGATAGTGGGTTCATGCCTCCATTGAATGCGGGACAGTGACGGAAAGTTCTAAGGTTGTGGATGTGCTCGTTGCCACTAGGGATAAAACATCGATGCTTTGTCTAAGGATATTTGTGTTGATTACATTACGCACCATACTTAATGCAATTGTCTGTTGTTTGCAACTTAATACTGGAAGGGGTTCGGATGATAACCCGAAGGTGGACTTTTTAGGCATAGATGCATGTCTGGATAGCGGTCTATGTACTTTGTTGTAATGCCCCGATTAAATCTCATAGTACTCATCATGGTATATGTATGTGCATTGTTATGCCTTCTTTATTTGTCAATTGCCCAACCGTAATTTGTTCACCCAACATCTGTTTATCTTATGGGAGAGACACCACTAGTGAACTGTGGACCCCGGTCCAATTCTTTACATCCGAAATACAATCTACTGCAATTGTTCGTTCTCGTTCTTCGCAAACAAACATCATCATCCACACTATACATCTAATCCTTTGTTTACAGCAAGCCGGTGAGATTGACAACCCCACTGTTACGTTGGGGCAAAGTACTTTGATTGTGTTGTGCAGGTTCCACGTTGTCGCCGGAATCCCTAGTGTTACGCCGCACTACACTCCGCCACCAACAACCTTCACGTGCTTCCTTGACTCCTACTGGTTCGATAACCTTGGTTTCTTACTGAGGGAAAACTTGTTGCTGTACGCATCACACCTTCCTCTTGGGGTTCCCAACGGACGTGTGTCAACTACACGCCAGCAAGTAAATTTCTGGCGCCGTTGCCGGGGAGATCAAGACACGCTGCAAGGGGAGTCTCCCACATCCAATCTCTTTACTTTGTTTTTTTCTTGCTTTACTTTACTTTATTTACTGCTTTGTTTGCTTCTTATATCAAAAACACAAAAAAATTAGTTGCTAGCTTTACTTTATTTACTGTCTTGCTCTCCATATTAAAAAACACAAAAAAATTAGTTACTTGCATTTACTTTATTTAGTTTGCTTTATTTACTACTGCTAAAATGGGTACTGTTGAGAATACTAAGTTGTGTGACTTCACTAGCACAAATAATAATGATTTCCTATGCACACCTATTGATCCACATGCTACTACAACAGAATTCTTTGAAATTAAACCTGCTTTCCTAAATCTTGTTATGAGAGAGCAATTTTCTGGTGTTAATTCTGATGATGTTGCTGCCCATCTTAATAATTTTGTTGAACTATGTGAAATGCAAAAGTATAAGGATGTAGATGGTGACATTATAAAATTAAAATTGTTTCCTTTCTCCTTAAGAGGAAGAACTAAAGATTGGTTGCTATCTCTGCCTAAGAATAGTATTAATTCATGGACTAAATGTAAGGATGCTTTTATTGGTAGATATTATCCTCCCGCTAAAAGTATATCTTTGAGAAGTAGCATAATGAATTTTAAGCAATTAGATAATGAACATGTTGCTCAAGCATGGGAGAGAATGAAATCTTTGGTGAAGAATTGCCCTACCCATGGACTAACTACTTGGATGATCATCCAAACCTTTTATGCAAGATTGAATTTTTCTTCGCGGAACCTATTGGATTCAGCTGCTGGAGGTACCTTTATGTCCATCACTTTGGGGGCGGCAACAAAACTTCTTGATGATATGATGACAAATTACTCTGAATGGCACACGGAAAGGGCTCTGATACGTCTCCGAAGTATCGATAATTTCTTATGTTCCATGCCACATTATTGATGATATCTACATGTTTTATACACATTATATGTCGTATTTATGCATTTTCCGGCACTAACCTATTAACGAGATGCCGAAGAGCCGATTGTTGTTTTCTGCTGTTTTTGGTTTCAGAAATCCTACAAAGGAAATATTCTCGGAATTGGACGAAATCAACGCCCAGGGTCCTATTTTTGCTAGAAGCTTCCAGAAGACCGAGGGGAAAGGAATGTTGCTACGCGCTTTTGCAAGCGGCAAGTGAACGTCTACCGCAGCAACAAGAGCCTCATCTTGTAGGCTTTGGAATCTCTTCAAGGGTGAGACTCGATACCCCCTCGTTGCTACCGTCTTCTAGATTGCATCTTGGCTTGGATTGCATGTTCGCGGTAGGAAAATTTTTGTTTTCTATGCAACGTTATCCTACAAGGAAGTGGGGCCACGAGGCGCCGCCACAAAAGGGCGGCGCGGCCCAGCCCTTGGCCGCGCGGCCCTGGTGTGTGGGGCCCTCGTGTGGCCCCCCGCGTTGCCCTTCCGCCTACTTAAAGCCTTCGTCGCGAAACCCCCAGTACCGAGAGCCACGATACGGAAAACCTTCCAGAGCCGCCGCCACCAATCCCATCTCGGGGGATTCTGGAGATCGCCTCCGGCACCCTGCCGGAGAGGGGAATCATCTCCCGGAGGACTCTTCACCGCCATGGTCGCCTCCGGAGTGATGAGTGAGTAGTTCACCCCTCGACTATGGGTCCATAGCAGTAGCTAGATGGTTGTCTTCTCCTCATGTGCTTCATTGTCGGATCTTGTGAGCTGCCTAACATGATCAAGATCATCTATCTGTAATTCTATATGTTGTGTTTGTCGGGATCCGATGGATCTATTACCTATGTGTTGTTTATGATCTTGCATGCTCTCCGTTATTAGTAGAGGCTCTGGCCAAGTTTTTACTCTTAACTCCAAGAGGGAGTACTTATGCTCGATAGTGGGTTCATGCCTCCATTAAATGCGGGACGGTGACGAGAAAGTTCTAAGGTTGTGGATGTGCTTGTTGCCACTAGGGATAAAACATTGATGCTATGTCCGAGGATGTAGTTATTGATTACATTACGCACCATACTTAATGCAATTGTCCGTTGTTTGCAACTTAATACTGGAAGGGGTTCGGATGATAACCTCGAAGGTGGACTTTTTAGGCATAGATGCATGCTTGGATAGCGGTCTATGTACTTTGTCGTAATGCCCAATTAAATCTCACAATAATCATCATATCATGTATGTGCATTGTTATGCTCTCTTTATTTGTCAATTGCCCGACTGTAATTTGTTCACCCAACATGCTATTTATCTTATGGGAGAGACACCTCTAGTGAACTGTGGACCCCGGTCCATTCTTTTACATCGAATACAATCTACTACAATACTTGTTCTACTATTTTCTGCAAACAATCATCATCCACACTATACATCTAATCCTTTGTTACAGCAAGCCGGTGAGATTGACAACCTCACTGTTTCGTTGGGGCAAAGTACTTTGGTTGTGTTGTGCAGGTTCCACGTTGGCGCCGGAATCCCTGGTGTTGCGCCGCACTACATCCCGCCGCCATCAACCTTCAACGTGCTTCTTGGCTCCTCCTGGTTCGATAAACCTTGGTTTCTTTCTGAGGGAAAACTTGCCGCTGTACGCATCACACCTTCCTCTTGGGGTTCCCAACGGACGCGTGCTGTACGCGTATCAAGCATATTTTCTGGCGCCGTTGCCCGGGAGATCAAGACACGCTGCAAGGGGAGTCTCCACAATCCAATCTCTCTACTTTGTTTTTGTCTTGCTTTATTTTATTTACTACTTTGTTTGCTGCATTATATCAAAACACAAAAAAATTAGTTGCTAGCTTTACTTTATTTACTGTCTTGCTCTCTATATCAAAAACACAAAAAATTAGTTACTTGCATTTACTTTATCTAGTTTGCTTTATTTACTACTGCTAAAATGGCCACTCCTGAAAATACTAAGTTTTGTGACTTCACAACCACAAATAATAATGATTTCTTATGCACACCTATTGCTCCACCTGCTACTACAGCAGAATTCTTTGAAATTAAACCTGCTCTACTGAATCTTGTTATGCGAGAGCAATTTTATGGTGTTAGTTCTGATGATGCTGCTGCCCATCTCAATAATTTTGTTGAATTGTGTGAAATGCAAAAGTATAAAGATGTAGATGGTGACATTATAAAATTAAAATTGTTTCCTTTCTCATTAAGAGGAAGAGCTAAAGATTGGTTGCTATCTCTGCCTAAGAATAGTATTGATTGATGGACTAAATGCAAGGATGCTTTTATTGGTAGATATTATCCCCCTGCTAAAATTATATCTTTGAGGAGTAGCATAATGAATTTTAAACAATTAGATAATGAGCATGTTGCACAAGCTTGGGAAAGAATGAAATCTCTAGTTAAAAATTGCCCAACCCATGGACTGACTACTTGGATGATCATCCAAACCTTTTATGCAGGACTGAACTTTTCTTCGCGGAACCTATTGGATTCAGCTGCTGGAGGTACCTTTATGTCCATCACTCTTGGTGAAGCAACAAAGCTTCTTGATAATATGATGATCAATTACTCTGAATGGCACACGGAAAGAGCTCCACAAGGTAAGAAGGTAAATTCTGTCGAAGAATCTCTTCCTTGAGTGATAAGATTGATGCTATTATGTCTATGCTTGTGAATGATAGGACTAATGTTGATCCTAATAATGTTCCATTAGCTTCATTGGTTGCCCAAGAAAAACATGTCGATGTAAACTTCATTAAAAATAATAATTTCAACAACAATGCTTATCGGAACAATTCTAGTAATAACTATAGGCCATATCCTTATAATAATGGTAACGGTTATGGTAATTCTTATGGGAATTCTTACAACAATAATAGGAACACACCCCCTGGACTTGAAGCTATGCTTAAAGAATTTATTAGTACACAAACTGTTTTTAACAAATCTGTTGAGGAAAAGCTCAATAAAATTGATATTCTCGCTTCTAAGGTTGATAGTCTTGCCTCTGATGTTGATCTTTTGAAATCGAAAGTTATGCCTAATAAGGATATTGAAAATAAAATTGTTACTACAGCAAATGCCATCCAAGTTAGAATTAATGAGAATATAAGATTGATGGCTGAATTGCATGCTAGGTGGGAAAGAGAAGAAAATGAAAAACTAGCTAAAGAGAATAATGTAGCTAAAGTTTGGACTATTACCACCACTAGTAATGCTAATTCTCCACATGTTGCTGCACCTCCTACTAATAATGGTGGAAGAATTGGAGTTGGCAATGTTTCCACTTCTAATGCAAAGCCTGCAAAACTGCCGGAAACTGCTAAAACTGCTGAAACTGCGTGTGATAAAACTGCTGAAATTTTTTCCAACATTGGGGATGATGATCCCATTGCTTTAGATTATAATGGTTTGGATTTTGATGATTGTCACATCTCTGAAGTTATAAAGTTCTTACAAAAACTTGCTAAGAGTCCTAATGCTAGTGCTATAAACTTGGCTTTCACAAAACATATTACAAATGCTCTCATAAAAGCTAGAGAGGAGAAACTAAAACTTGAAACTTCTATTCCTAGAAAGCTAGAGGATGTTTGGGAGCCCATCATTAAGATGAAGGTCAATGACTTTGATTGTAATGCTTTATGTGATCTTGGTGCAAGTATTTCCGTTATGCCTAAGAAAATTTATGATATGCTTGACTTGCCACCATTGAAAAATTGTTATTTGGATGTTAATCTTGTTGATAATGCTATAAAGAAACCTTTGGGGAGAGTTAATAATGTTCGTATTATGGTTAACAATAACCTTGTCCCCGTTGATTTTGTTGTCTTGGATATTGAATGCAATGCATCTTGTCCCATTATATTGGGAAGACCTTTTCTTCGAACTGTTGGAGCTATCATTGATATGAAGGAAGGTAATATTAAATATCAATTTCCTCTCAAAAAAGGTATGGAACACTTCCCTAGAAAGAGAATGAAGTTACCTTTTGATTCTATTATTAGAACGAGTTATGATGTTGATGCTTCATCTCTTGATAATACTTGATACACACTTTACGCGCCTAGGCGAAAGGCGTTAAAGAAAGCGCTTATGGGAGATAACCCATGTTTTTACTACAGTAATTTTATTTTATATTTGAGTCTTGGAAGTTGTTTACTACTGTAGCAACCTCTCCTTATCTTAGTTTTGTGCATTGTTGTGCCAAGTAAAGTCGTTGATAGTAAGGTTCATACTAGATTTGGATTACTTGCATAGTAACGTGATTTCTTTGCTCGTCACGAATTTCGACCTGCCTCTCTGTAGGTAGCTCAGAAAAATATGCCAATTTACGTGCGTGATCCTCAGATATGTACGCAACTTTCATTAAATTTGGGCATTTTCATTTGAGCAAGTCTGGTGCCTCAATAAAATCCGTCTTTACGGACTGTTCTGTTTTGACAGATTCTGCCTTTTATTTCGCATTGCCTCTTTTGCTATGTTGGATGGATTTCTATGTTTCATTAATGTCCAGTAGCTTTATGCAATGTCCAGAAGTGTTAAGAATGATTATGTCACATCTGAACATGTGAATTTTTATTATGCACTAACCCTCTAATGAGTTGTTTCGAGTTTGGTGTGGAGGAAGTTTTCAAGGATCAAGAGAGGGAGATGATACAATATGATCAAGGAGAGTGAAAGCTCTAAGCTTGGGGATGCCCCGGTGGTTCACCCCTGCATATTTTAAGAAGACTCAAGCGTCTAAGCTTGGGGATGCCCAAGGCATCCCCTTCTTCATCGACAACATTATCGGGTTCCTCCCCCGAAACTATATTTTTATTCCATCACATCTTATGTGCTTTGCTTGGAGCGTCGGTTTGTTTTTGTTTTTGTTTTGTTTGAATAAAATGGATCCTAGCATTCATTGTGTGGGAGAGAGACACGCTCCGTTGTTGCATATGGACAAATATGTCCTTAGGCTTTACTCATAGTATTCATGGCGAAGGTTGAATCTTCTTCGTTAAATTGTTATATGGTTGGAATCGGGGAATGCTACATGTAGTAATTCTAAAATGTCTTGGATAATTTGATACTTGGCAATTGTTGTGCTCATGTTTAAGCTCTTGCATCATATACTTTGCACCCATTAATGAAGAAACACCTAGAGCTTGCTAAATTTGGTTTGCATATTTGGTCTCTCTAAAGTCTAGATAATTCTAGTATTGAGTTTTGAACAACAAGGAAGACGGTGTAGAGTCTTATAATGTTTACAATATGTCTTTTATGTGAGTTTTGCTGCACCGGTTCATCCTTGTGTTTGTTTCAAATAACCTTGCTAGCCTAAACCTGGTATCGAGAGGGAATACTTCTCATGCATCCAAAATCCTTGAGCCAACCACTATGCCATTTGTGTCCACCATACCTACCTACTACATGGTATTTCTCCGCCATTCCAAAGTAAATTGCTTGAGTGCTACCTTTAAAATTTCAATTCTTTACCTTTGCAATATATAGCTCATGGGACAAATAGCTTAAAAACTATTGTGGTATTGAATATGTACTTATGCATTTTATCTCTTATTAAGTTGCTTGTTGTGCGATAACCATGTTCCTGGGGACGCCATCAACTACTCTTTGTTGAATATCATGTGAGTTGCTATGCATGTCCGTCTTGTCCGAAGTAAGGGAGATTTACCACTCATTTAATGGTTAGAGCATGCATATTGTTAGAGAAGAACATTGGGCCGCTAACTAAAGCCATGAATCATGGTGGAAGTTTCAGTTTTGGACATATATCCTCAATCTCATATGAGAACATTAATTGTTGCTACATGCTTATGCATTAAAGAGGAGTCCATTATCTGTTGTCTATGTTGTCCCGGTATGGATGTCTAAGTTGAGAATAATCAAAAGCGAGAAATCCAAATGCGAGCTTTCTCCTTAGACCTTTGTACGGGCGGCATGGAGGTACCCCTTTGTGACACTTGGTCAAAACATGTGTATTGCGATAATCCCGGTAATCCGAGCTAATTAGGACAAGGTGCGGGCACTATTAGTATACTATGCATGAGGCTTGCAACTTGTAAGATATAATTTACATGATACCTATGCTTTATTACTACCGTTGACAAAATTGTTTCTTGTTTTCAAAACCAAAGCTCTAGCACAAATATAGCAATCGATGCTTTCCTCTTTGAAGGACCATTCTTTTACTTTTATGTTGAGTCAGCTCACCTATTTCTCTCCACCTCAAGAAGAAAACACTTGTGTGAACTGTGCATTGATTCCTACATACTTGCATATTGCACTTGTTATATTACTCTATGTTGACAATATCCATGAGATATACATGTTACAAGTTGAAAGCAACCGCTGAAACTTAATCTTCCTTTGTGTTGCTTCAATACCTTTACTTTGATTTATTGCTTTATGAGTTAACTCTTATGCAAGACTTATTGATGCCTGTCTTGAAAGTGCTATTCATGAAAAGTCTTTGCTTTATGATTCGATTGTTTACTCATGTCATTACCATTGTTTTGATCGCTGCATTCATTACATATGCTTACAATAGTATGATCAAGGTTATGATGGCATGTCACTCCAGAAATTATCTTTGTTATCGTTTACCTGCTCGGGACGAGCATGAACTAAGCTTGGGGATGCTGATATGTCTCCGACGTATCGTTAATTTCTTATGTTCCATGCCACATTATTGATGATATCTACATGTTTTATACACATTATATGTCGTATTTACTCATTTTCCGGCACTAACCTATTAACGAGATGCCGAAGAGCCAGTTGCTATTTTCTGCTGTTTTTGGTTTCAGAAATCCTACAAAGGAAATATTCTCGGAATTGGACGAAATCAACGCCCAGGGTCCTATTTTTGTACGAAGCTTCCAGAAGACCGAGGGGGAAAGGAAGTGGGGCCACGAGGCGCCGCCACAACAGGGCGGCGCGGCCCGGCCCTTGGCCGCGCGGCCCTGGTGTGTGGGGCCCTCGTGTGGCCCCCGCGTTGCCCTTACGCCTACTTAAAGCCTTCGTCGCGAAACCCCCGATGCCGAGAGCCACGATACGGAAAACCTTCCAGAGACGCCGCCGCCGCCAATCCCATCTCGGGGGATTCTGGAGATCACCTCCGGCACCCTGCCGGAGAGGGGAATCATCTCCCGGAGGACTCTTCACCGCCATGGTCGCCTCCGGAGTGATGAGTGAGTAGTTCACCCCTGGACTATGGGTCCATAGCAGTAGCTAGATGGTTGTCTTCTCCTCATGTGCTTCATTGTCGGATCTTGTGAGCTACCTAACATGATCAAGATCATCTATCTGTAATTCTATATGTTGTGTTTGTCGGGTCCGATGGATAGAGAATACTATGTTATGTTGATTATCAATCTATTACCTATGTGTTGTTTATGATCTTGCATGCTCTCCGTTATTAGTAGAGGCTCGGCCAAGTTTTTACTCTTAACTCCAAGAGGGAGTACTTATGCTCGATAGTGGGTTCATGCCTCAATTAAATCTGGGACAGTGACAGAAAGTTCTAAGGTTGTGGATGTGCTTTTGCCACTAGGGATAAAACATTGATGCTATGTCCGAGGATGTAGTTATTGATTACACTACGCACCATACTTAATGCAATTGTCTGTTGTTTGCAACTTAATACTGGAAGGGGTTCGGATGATAACCTGAAGGTGGACTTTTTAGGCATAGATGCATGCTGGATAGCGGTCTATGTACTTTGTCGTAATGCCCAATTAAATCTCACAATACTCATCATATCATGTATGTGCATTGTTATGCTCTCTTTATTTGTCAATTGCCCGACCGTAATTTGTTCACCCAACATGCTATTTATCTTATGGGAGAGACACCTCTAGTGAACTGTGGACCCCGGTCCATTCTTTTACATCGAATACAATCTATCGCAATACTTGTTCTACTCGTTTTCTCGCAAACAATCATCATCCACACTATACATCTAATCCTTTGTTACAGCAAGCCGGTGAGATTGACAACCTCACTCGTTTCGTTGGGGCAAAGTACTTTGGTTGTGTTGTGCGGGTTCCACGTTGGCGCCGGAATCCCTGGTGTTGCGCCGCACTACATCCCGCCACCATCAACCTTCAACGTGCTTCTTGGCTCCTCCTGGTTCGATAAACCTTGGTTTCTTTCTGAGGGAAAACTTGCCGCTCTACGCATCACACCTTCCTCTTGGGGTTCCCAACGGACGCGTGTTGTACGCGTATCAGGCTCCACAAGGTAAGAAGGTAAATTCTGTTGAAGAAACCTCCTCCTTGAGTGATAAAATTGATGCTATTATGTCTATGCTTGTGAATGGTAGATCTAATGTTGATCCTAATAATGTTCCTTTAGCTTCATTGGTTGCCCAAGAAGAACATGTTGATGTGAACTTCATTAAAAGTAATAATTTCAACAACAATGCTTATAGGAATGTTTTAGCGAGATAAATTTTTAAATCTACCTGCATTGGCATTTAAGGTGCGGGCGTGCCAGTATACATTTGTATACAAAGAAAATGGTTGCAAACACATAGAAATGGGAAACTTGTATTCTATCGATTATCGACAATTTAAAGATTTCCATCTCATATGTATTTTCTATATTTGCGCCTGAATACACATCTGACAAAGACGATTGCAGAGTTCCTGATTCCTGGAGCCTCGAAAGACTTTCCAGTTAATTATATTCATCGACTAGCTTAGGTATATGAAATACCTCCGATTACGATGTCATCAATACGGTCATCATTACCAGCTCTCATGTTAAATCCTCAACATGGAAAATAGAAAGGGCGTAGCACACTTGACACAAAATTTAAGTGAAAAACCCAAATTGGGAAAAAAACCACGGTGGCCCGGAGGCCAAATCCACTATGAGAATATTTGTGTACATCAAATGTTAAAATGAGCTTATATCCGCTATGTGCCACCTACTTGCTGGGCATACATTTATGATCATAATCTACCAATGTCATGTTTCATCTGCAAAATCTTCATACATCTCCAAAGTAAGTGGTAGGTGTTGTTGGTTGCGAACAAACTGAATCTCGTCTCGTGGGTCACGACGTGCGAATAAACTTCCTTGGCTACATAAAAGATGGTTCAAATTTAGCCATCATGAACACCCCACGTATCACTCGAAGCCTTGTGTGCCATCAAGGGTGACACATAAAACCTATAGGCACAACATCGTGATCGGGGCGATGAACACCTGTCGAATATCATGTATAGCTCAAAGCCTCGTGTGCCCTCACGGACAACACATACAACTTGTAGGCATAAAGCCTTGACCGGAAATAATAATTACCTGTCACATATCCTGCTTGGCTCGAAGCCATGATTGCAGGTGATGATCACCCATCGTACAAACTTCTTGGCTTGAAGCCATGATCAGAGATAAAGATCACCTGTCATATAACCTGCTTGGCTTGAAGCCTCGATCCGGGGTAAAGATCACCCGTCATATAACCTGCTTGGCTCGAAGCCTCGATCGGGGTAAAGATCACCCGTCATATAACCTGCTGGCTCGAAGCCTCGATCCGGGATGATGATTACCGGTGACATAACCTGCTGGCTCGAAGCCTCGTTGGGGTAGAGATCGCCCGCCACATAACCTGCTGGCTCAAATCCTCGTGTGCCATCACAGGCGACACATAAAATCTGTAGGCATAAAGCTGTGATCGAGGACTCCGTCACATATCCTGTATGACATGAAGTCATGAGTGTCACCATCGAAGATGATGATCATATCCGGCACACATAAACCTGTATTATATTGGATCTTCAATCTGTGTAGTCCCCATGTACGTTCGAACGGTTCCATGGGCGACAAGCCTAGAAGAGAATGGCACCACCCATCCACGCGATGTGCACCTTGACCTGATGATGTACCTGGATTTGGTCGATGGATCGCCGTACATAATTTGCTGCGTGTGGTGCGATCATGTAGATCGGTTTGTTGTGGCATCAGGCTCAGGCTCTGTCGCTGCGTGCGGCCGCAAAGTATCTGACCTCCCTCTGCTTGCCGTCCTGAGGCTCTTTTATACGGAGTAACTTGCTATCTTCTCTATTTTTGCGGAGGCCGCATTGCCAGGTCTCCAAACTGCTGCCCCGTAACAATCGGCAGAAATCCCCGTGGAGAGAGGCATAGAGCTGCACCCGATTCTTATCCAATCTAACCAACTGATAGTGGGCTGCAAAGGTTTGAACTAATCAAGCCAAACAACACGGTGTAGTTACACACATAATGCAAATTTAGAGAAACAATCTATGTACATGCATGTAGGTGTTGATGAATGGCCCAAGTATCAACACACGTCGATCGGCTCTCGTGGCCGTGGGTCATTCTCTTAATCTTTTCCCTTAGAGAGTTGTCATATATTATATCAGGCCATGCAAAGACTCCTGACCATCACGTGTGTCCTCAAAGCATATTAAGCTATTGCTTGTATCTGTGCTGCAATCTTTTTATCTTTCTCACGTACATACTTGTGATGTCTTCTCTCTTTTACTTAGTAAGAAATCCTGCTGATATTTTGCACACACTTCCAATTATGATTTGAATTTATGTAATCTATAAAATCATGACAAAATGCCATCAAACAAGGAATAATTCTGGTAACAACTATAGGCCATATCCTTCTTACAACAATAATAGGAGTGTACCCCTTGGTCTTGAAGCCATGCTTAAAGAATTTATTAGTACACAAACTGCTTTTAACAAATATGTTGAAGAAAAGCTTGATAAAATTGATATTCTTGCTTCTAAGGTTGATAGACTTGCCTCTGATGTTGATCTTTTAAAATTGAAAGTTATGCCTAATAAGGATAATGATAATAAGATTGTTACTACAGCAAATGCCATCCAAGTTTGAATTAATGAGAATATTAGATTGATAGCTGAATTGCATGCTAGGTGGGAAAGAGAAGAAAACGAAAAACTTGCTAAAGAGAATAATGTAGCTAAAGTTTGGACTATTACCACCACTAGTAATGATAATGCTTCACATGTTGCTACACCTCCTACTATCAATGATAAAATAATTGGTGTTGACAATGTTTCTACTCCTAGTGCAAAGCGTGCAAAATTGCCTGAAACTGCTAAAACTGCTAAAACTGTTTGCGATAAAACTTCTGAAATTTTTCAAAATATTGGGGACAATGATCCCATTGCTGTAGATCATAATGGTTTAGATTTTTATGATTGTCACATCTCTTAAGTTATAAAGTTCTTACAAAAACTGCTAAAAGTCCTAATGCTAGTGCTATAAATTTGGCCTTTACAAAACATATTACAAATGCTCTCATAAAAGCTAGAGAAGAGAAACTAAAACTTGAAACTTCTATTCCTAGGAAGTTAGAAGATGGTTGGGAGCCCATCATTAAGATGAGGGTCAATGATTTTGATTGTAATGCTTTATGTGATCTTGGTGCAAGTATTTCTGTTATGCCTAAGAAAATCTATGATATGCTTGACTTGCCACCATTGAAAAGCTGTTATTTGGATGTTAATCTTGCTGATAATGCTATAAAGAAACCTTTGGGGAGGATTGATAATGTTCGTATTATGGTTAACAATAACCTTGTCCCCGTTGATTTTGTTGTCTTGGATATTGAATGCAATGCATCTTGTTCCATTATATTGGGAAGACCTTTTCTTCGAACTCGTTGGTGCTACCATTGATATGAAGGAAGGTAATATTAAATATCAATTTCCTCTCAAGAAAGGTATGGAACACTTCCCTAGAAAGAGAATGAAGTTACCTTATGATTCTATTATTAGAACAAATTATGATGTTGATGCTTCGTCTCTTGATAATACTTGATTCACACTTTCTGCGCCTAGCTGAAAGGCGTTACAGAAAAGCGCTTATGGGAGACAACCCATTATTTTACTTCTGCACTTTGTTTTATATTTGATTCTTGGAAGTTGTTACTACTGTAGCAACCTCTCCTTATCTTTATTTTATTGCATTGTTGTGCCAAGTAAAGTCTTTGATAGTAAAGTCAATACTAGATTTGGATTACTGCGCAGGAACAGATTTCTCGCTGTCACGAAATTGAGCCGCCCCTGCTGTAGAAAATTTGTAAAAATCTTCCAATTTACGTGCGTGATCCTCAGATATGTACGCAACTTTCATTCAATTTGGGCATTTTCATCTGAGCAAGTCTGGTGCCTCTAAAAAATTCGTCTTTACGGACTATTCTGTTTTGACAGATTCTGCCTTTTATTTCGCATTGCCTGTTTTGCTATGTTTGATGAATTTCTTTGTTCCATTTACTTTCAGTAGCTTTGTGCAATGTCCAGAAGTGTTAAGAATGATTATGTCACCTCTGAATATATGAATTTTCAATTATGCACTAACCCTCTAATGAGATTGTTTTGAGTTTGGTGTGGAGGAAGTTTTCAAGGGTCAAGAGAGGAGGATGATACAATATGATCAAGAAGAGTGAAAAGTTTAAGCTTGGGGATGTGTAACATCCCAAAAAATTTCAAAATTTTGGAATGTAAAAATA
>NC_061514.1:47072767-47101918 GCF_022539505.1 Lolium rigidum | reverse complement strand
AGAAGAACATGTTGATGTAAACTTCATTAAAACTAATAATTTCAACAACAATGCTTATCTGAACAATTCTAGTAATAACTATAGGCCATATCCTTATAATAATGGTAACGGTTATGCTAATTCTTATGGGAATTCTTACAACAATAATAGGAATACACCCCTGGACTTGAAGCTATGCTTAAAGAATTTATTAGTACACAAACCGCCTTTAACAAATCTGTTGAGGAAAAGCTCAATAAAATTGATATTCTCGCTTCTAAGGTTGATAGTCTTGCCTCTCGATGTTGATCTTTTGAAATCGAAAGTTATGCCTAATAGGGATATTGAAAATAAAATTGTTACTACAGCAAATGCCATCCAAGTTAGAATTAATGAGAATATAAGATTAATGGCCGAACTCAAGTGCATAGGTGGGATAGAGAAGAAAATGAAAAACTAGCTAAAGAGAAAATGTAGCTAAAGTTTGGACTATTACCACCACTAGCAATGCTAATGATTCACATGTTGCTGCACCTCCTACTATTAATGGTAAAATAATTGGTGTTGGCAATGTTTCTACTCCTAGTGCAAAGCGCGCAAAATTACCCGAAATTGCTAAAACCGCCGAAACCGCCTGTGATAAAACTCGCTGAAATTTTTTCCAACCTTGGGGATGATAATCCCATTGCTTTAGATTGTAATGATTTAGATTTTGATGATTGCCACATCTCTGAAGTTATAAAGTTCTTACAAAAACTTGCTAAGAGTCCCAATGCTAGCGCTGTAAACTTGGCTTTCACAAAACATATTACAAATGCTCTCATAAAAGCTAGAGAAGAGAAACTAAAACTTGAAACTTCTATTCCTAGAAAGCTAGAGGATGGTTGGGAGCCCATCATTAAAATGAGGGTCAAAGATTTTGATTGTAATGCTTTATGTGATCTTGGTGCAAGTATTTCTGTTATGCCTAAGAAAGTCTATGATATGCTTGACTTGCCACCATTGAAAACTCTGTTATCTGGATGTTAATCTCGCTGATAATGCTAAAAAGAAACCTTTGGGGAGAGTTGATAATGTTCATATTATGGTTAACAATAACCTTGTCCCCGTTGATTTTGTTGTCTTGGATATTGAATGCAATGCATCTTGCCCCATTATATTGGGAAGACCTTTTCTTCGAACCGTTGGTGCTACTATTGATATGAAGGAAGGTAATATTAAATATCAATTTCCTCTCAAGAAAGGTATGGAACACTTCCCTAGAAAGAGAATGAAGTTACCTTATGATTCTATTATTAGAACAAATTATGATGTTGATGCTTCATCTCTCGATAATACTTGATATACACTTTCTGCGCCGAGCTGAAAGGCGTTAAAGAAAAGCGCTTATGGGAGACAACCCATGTTTTTACTACAGTATTTTTGTTTTATATTTGAGTCTTGGAAGTTGTTTACTACTGTAGCAACCTCTCCTTATCTTAGTTTTATGTTTTGTTGTGCCAAGTAAAGTCTTTGATAGTAAAGTGAATACTAGATTTGGATTACTGCGCGTAAACAGATTTCTTTGCCGTCACGAATCTGGGTCTAATTCTCCGTAGGTAACTCAGAAAATTAAGCCAATTTACGTGAGTGATCCTCAGATATGTACGCAACTTTCATTCAATTTGGGCATTTTCATTTGAGCAAGTCTGGTGCCTCAATAAAATCCATCTTTACGGACTGTTCCTGTTTTGACAGATTTTGCCTTTTATTTCGCATTGCCTCTTTTGCTATGTTGGATGAATTTCTTTGATCCATTAATGTCCAAGTAGCTTTTATGCAATGTCCAGAAGTGTTAAGAATGATTGTGTCACCTCTGAACATGTTAATTTTTATTGTCCACTAACCCTCTAATGAGTTGTTTCGAGTTTGGTGTGGAGGAAGTTTTCAAGGATCAAGAGAGGAGTATGATACAATATGATCAAGGAGAGTGGAAGCTCTAAGCTTGGGGATGCCCCGGTGGTTCACCCCTTCATATTCTAAGAAGACTCAAGCGTCTAAGCTTGGGGATGCCCAAGGCATCCCCTTCTTCATCGACAACATTATCAGGTTCCTCCCCGAAACTATATTTTTATTCGGCCACATCTTATGTACTTTGCTTGGAGCGTCTGTTTGTTTTTGTTTTTGTTTTGTTTGAATAAAATGGATCCTAGCATTCACTGTATGGGAGAGAGACACGCTCCGCTGTAGCATATGGACAAGTATGTCCTTACGCTTTACTCATAGTATTCATGGCGAAGTTTCTTCTTCGTTAAATTGTTATATGGTTGGAATTGGAAAATGCTACATGTAGTAATTCTAAAATGTCTTGGATAATTTGATACTTGGCAATTGTTGTGCTCATGTTTAAGCTCTTGCATCATATACTTTGCACCCATTAATGAAGAAACACTTAGAGCTTGCTAATTTGGTTTGCATATTTGATTTCTCTAGAGTCTAGATAATATCTAGTATTGAGTTTTGAACAACAAGGAAGACGGTGTAGAGTCTTATAATGTTTAAATTATGTCTTTTATGTGAGTTTTGCTGCACCGTTCATCCTTGTGTTTGTTTCAAATAACCTTGCTAGCCTAAACCTTGTATCGAGAGGGAATACTTCTCATGCATCCAAAATCCTTGAGCCAACCACTATGCCATTTGTGTCCACCATACCTACCTACTACATGGTATTTATCCGCCATTCCAAAGTAAATTGCTTGAGTGCTAACTTTAAAATTCCATCATTCACCTTTGCAATATATAGCTCATGGGACAAATAGCTTAAAAACTATTGTGGTATTGAATATGTACTTATGCACTTTATCTCTTATTAAGTTGCTTGTTGTGCGATAACCATGTTTCTGGGGACGCCATCAACTATTCTTTGTTGAATATCATGTGAGTTGCTATGCATGTCCGTCTTGTCTGAAGTAAGAGAGATCTACCACCTTAATGGTTGGAGCATACATATTGTTAGAGAAGAACATTGGGCCGCTAACTAAAGCCATGATTCATGGTGGAAGTTTCAGTTTTGGACAAAAATCCTCAATCTCATATGAGAATAATAATTGTTGCCACATGCTTATGCATTAAAGAGGAGTCCATTATCTGTTGTCCATGTTGTCCCGGTATGGATGTCTAAGTTGAGAATAATCAAAAGCGAGAAATCCAAAATGCGAGCTTTCTCCTTAGACCTTTGTACGAGCGGCATGGAGGTACCCCATTGTGACACTTGGTTAAAACATGTGTATTGCGATGATCCGGTAGTCCAAGCTAATTAGGACAAGGTGCGGGCACTATTAGTATACTATGCATGAGGCTTGCAACTTGTAAGATATAATTTTCATAACTCATATGCTTTATTACTACCGTTGACAAAATTGTTTCATGTTTTCAAAATAAAAGCTCTAGCACAAATATAGCAACCGATGCTTTCCTCTTTGAAGGACCATTCTTTTTACTTTTATGTTGAGTCAGTTCACCTATCTCTCTCCACCTCAAGAAGCAAACACTTGTGTGAACTGTGCATTGATTCCTACATACTTGCATATTGCACTTGTTATATTACTCTATGTTGACAATTATCCATGAGATATACATGTTACAAGTTGAAAGCAACCGCTGAAACTTAATCTTCCTTTGTGTTGCTTCAATACCTTTACTTTGATTTATTGCTTTATGAGTTAATTCTTATGCAAGACTTATTGATGCTTGTCTTGAAGTACTATTCATGAAAAGTCTTTGCTTTATGATTCACTTGTTTACTCATGTCATTACCATTGTTTTGATCGCTACATTCACTACATATGTTTACAAATAGTATGATCAAGGTTATGATGGCATGTCACTTCAGAAATTATCTTTGTTATCGTTTTACCCTGCTCGGGACGAGCAGAACTAAGCTTGGGGATGCTGATACGTCTCAGACGTATCGATAATTTCTTATGTTCCATGCCACATTATTGATGATATCTACATGTTTTATGCACACTTTATGTCATATTCGTGCATTTTACGGAACTAACCTATTAACAAGATGCCGAAGAGCCAGTTCTGTTGTTTCTCGCTGTTTTTGGTTTCAGAAATCCTAGTAACGAAATATTCTCGGAATTGGACGAAATCAACGCCCGGGGTCCTATTTTGCCACGAAGCTTCCGGAAGACCGAAGAGGAGTCGAAGTGGGGCCACGAGGCGCCGCCACACTAGGGCGGCGCGGCCACAGGCCCGGCCGCGCCGACCTATGGTGTGGGGCCCTCGTGTGGCCCCCGCGTTGCCCTTCCGCCTACTTAAAGCCTCCGTCGCGAAACCCCCGGTACCGAGAGCCACGATACGGAAAACCTTGCGAGACGCCGCCGCCGCCAATCCCATCTCGGGGGATTCTGGAGATCTCCTCCGGCACCTCGCCCGAGAGGGGATTCATCTCCCGGAGGACTCTTCACCGCCATGGTCGCCTCCGGAGTGATGAGTGAGTAGTTCACCCCTGGACTATGGGTCCATAGCAGTAGCTAGATGGTTGTCTTCTCCTCATTGTGCTTCATTGTTGGATCTTGTGAGCTGCCTAACATGATCAAGATCATCTATCCGTAATACTATATGTTGTGTTTGTCGGGATCCGATGGATAGAGAATACTATGTTATGTTAATTATAAAGTTATTACCTATGTGTTGTTTATGATCTTGCATGCTCTCCGTTATTAGTAGAGGCTCGGCCAAGTTTTTGCTCTTAACTCCAAGAGGGAGTATTTATGCTCGATAGTGGGTTCATGCCTCCATTGATATCCGGGACGAGTGACGGAAAGTTCTAAGGTTGTGGATGTGATGTTGCCACTAGGGATAAAACATTGATGCTATGTCTAAGGATGTAGTTGTTGATTACATTACGCACCATACTTAATGCAATTGTCTCGTTGTTTTGCAACTTAATACTGGAGGGGTTCGGATGATAACCTGAAGGTGGACTTTTTAGGCATAGATGCATGCTTGGATGGCGGTCTATGTACTTTGTCGTAATGCCCAATTAAATCTCACTATATTTATCATGACATGTATGTGCATTGTTATGCCCTCTCTATTTGTCAATTGCCCGACTGTAATTTGTTCACCCAACATGCTTTTATCTTATGGGAGAGACACCTCTAGTGAACTATGGACCCCGGTCCATTCTTTTATACTCGAAATACAAATCTGTTCGCAATACTTGTTCTTTACTTGTTTTCACGCAAACAATCATCTTCCACACAATACGGTTAATCCTTTGTTACAGCAAGCCGGTGAGATTGACAACCTCACCTGTTTCGTTGGGGCAAAGTACTTTGGTTGTGTTGTGCAGGTTCCACGTTGGCGCCGGAATCTCCGGTGTTGCGCCGCACTACATCCCGCCGCCATCAACCTTCAACGTGCTTCTTGGCTCCTCCTGGTTCGATAAACCTTGGTTTCTTTCTGAGGGAAAACTTGCTGCTGTGCGCATCATACCTTCCTCTTGGGGTTCCCAACGAACGTGTGAGTTACACGCCATCAACTAGCTACAGCTAGAACCCGTAGTCCATGGGGGATCTACTCACGGAGCATGATGGAGGCGGTGGCGTCGATGGAGATGGCTTCCGGGGGCACTTCCCCGTCCCGGCAGGGTGCCGGAACAGAGACTTCTGTCCCCCGAAACGAAGTTTCGCGATGGTGGTGGCACCCCTGGAGTCTTTCTGGAGTTTCGTCAATTGGTATCGATGTTTTAGGTCAGGACGGCTTTAATAGGCGAAGAGGCGGAGTCAGAGGGGCCACGGGGCCTCCTCACACTAGGGGGGCGCCCCCCCTTGGGCCGCGCTGCCACCACGTGTGGGGCCCCCGAGGCACCCCTCTAGTCCCTCTCGACTTTCCGGAAGCTTCGGGAAAAATAAGGTTACGGGCGTTGATTTCGTCCGATTCGAGAATATTGCCCGAACAGACCTTTTTGGAACCAAAAACAACAAAAAACAGGAACTGGCACTTCGGCATCTTGTTAATAGGTTAGTTCCGCAAAACGCATAAAACATTATAAAGTGCGAGCAAAACATGTAAGTATTGTCATAAACAAGCATGGAACATCAAAAATTATAGGTACGTTGGAGACGTATGATACGTCTCCGACGTATCGATAATTTCTTATGTTCCATGCCACATTATTGATGATATCTACATGTTTTATGCACACTTTATGTCATATTCGTGCATTTTCTGGAACTAACCTATTAACAAGATGCCGAAGAGCCGATTCTTGTTTTCTCGTTGTTTTTGGTTTCGAAATCCTAGTAAAGAAATATTCTCGGAATTGGACGAAATCAACGCCCGGGGTCCTATTTTGCCACGAAGCTTCCGGAAGACCGAGGGGAAAGGAAGTGGGGCCACGAGGCGCCGCCACACTAGGGCGGCGCGGCCTAGGTCTTGGCCGCGCCGGCCTGGCGTGTGGGGCCCTCGTGTGGCCCCTGCGTTGCCCTTCCGCCTACTTAAAGCCTTCGTCGCGAAACCCCCGATACCGAGAGCCACGATACGGAAAACCTTGCCGAGACGCCGCCGCCGCCAATCCCATCTCGGGGGATTACGGAGATCACCTCCGGCACCCTGCCGGAGAGGGGATTCATCTCCCGGAGGACTCTTCACCGCCATGGTCGCCTCCGGAGTGATGAGTGAGTAGTTCACCCCTGGACTATGGGTCCATAGCAGTAGCTAGATGGCTGTCTTCTCCTCATTGTGCTTCATTGTTGGATCTTGTGAGCTGCCTAACATGATCAAGATCATCTATCCGTAATACTATATGTTGTGTTTGTCGGGATCCGATGGATAGAGAATACTATGTTATGTTAATTATCAAGTTATTACCTATGTGTTGTTTATGATCTTGCATGCTCTCCGTTATTAGTAGAGGCTCTGGCCAAGTTTTTGCTCTTAACTCCAAGAGGGAGTATTTATGCTCGATAGTGGGTTCATGCCTCCATTAAATGCGGGACGAGTGACGGAAAGTTCTAAGGTTGTGGATGTGTTGTTGCCACTAGGGATAAAACATTGATGCTATGTCTAAGGATGTAGTTATTGATTACATTACGCACCATACTTAATGCAATTGTCCGTTGTTTTGCAACTTAATACTTGGAAGGGGTTCGGATGATAACCTGAAGGTGGACTTTTTAGGCATAGATGCATGCTTTGGATAGCGGTCTATGTACTTTGTCGTAATGCCCAATTAAATCTCACTATATTTATCATGTCATGTATGTGCATTGTTATGCCCTCTCTATTTGTCAATTGCCCGACTGTAATTTGTTCACCCAACATGCTTTTATCTTATGGGAGAGACACCTCTAGTGAGCTGTGGACCCCGGTCCATTCTTTTATCTTGAAATACAAATCTGCTTGCAATACTTATTTTACTTGTTTTTCGCAAACAATCATCTTCCACACAATACGGTTAATCCTTTGTTACAGGCAAGCCGGTGAGATTGACAACCTCAGCTGTTTCGTTGGGGCAAAGTACTTTGGTTGTGTTGTGCGGGTTCCACGTTGGTGCCGGAATCTCCGGTGTTGCGCCGCACTACTTCCCGCCGCCATCAACCTTCAACGTGCTTCTTGACTCCTCTCTGGTTCGATTAAACCTTGGTTTCTTGTCGAGGGAAACTTGCTGCTGTGCGCATCACACCTTCCTCTTGGGGTTCCCAACGGACGTGTCAACTACACGCATCAAGCAAATTTACGGCGCCGTTGCCGGGGAGATCAAGACACGTCTGCAAGGGAGTCTCCACTTCCCAATCTCTTTACTTTGTTTTTGTCTTGCTTTATTTTATTTACTACTTTGTTTGCTGCATTATATCAAAACACAAAAAAAAATTAGTTGCTAGCTTTACTTTATTTACTGTCTTGCACTCTATATCAAAAACACAAAAAAATTAGTTTACTTGCATTTATTTTATCTAGTTTGCTTTATTTACTACTGCTAAAATGAGTAATCCTGAAGTTGAAGTTCGTTCGTTTAAGCAACAAGGGGGAGAATGTTTAAAAGATGCTTGGTATAGAATTAGTGATGCCCATAATAGGTGCACTAAGAAACACCCCACCACTATCTTACTCAGGAATTTTTATGTTGGTATCTCTAGCTGGAATAGGTATGTTCTTGATTGTCTCGCGGGAGGTAACTTCCTAGGCGCCCCTGCTTTAGAAGCTAGTTACATTATTGAGAGTTTATTTGGAATACCACACTGTTAATGAAGTTAAAATTTAAGCCTCTCTTGAAAATGTCATGGAAAAGTTGGAAACCATAGAGCAAAACCTTCCAATTATTGATACTACTTTGAAAGCATTACTTGATAGCACTGATAAACTGGATAAATTTCTAGGTGGAATTAATGAGAGAATCGCCATCTTAGAATCTTGTGCTATTCATGATAATCAAACCCAAAAGATTAGTGAACTAGAAGAGGCTATGGGAACATTGGGTTCAACAAAGTTTAGAGAGAAAGCTTATGTGGGAAAGGAGCAAAGGTTCATGTATATCTCTAAAGGGGCTAAACCAAAAGGCTATTTGTAGCGATCCGACCCGGTACGGGTTGAATCTCTGTGCATAATAGTGCTAGTCCCTGGATCAATCGCTAGCACACACAGTTTAAGATGTAATACCAAGAAACAAGGGTCTTTATTACATCGCATGATCCAAAATTACATAATAACTTACAAATTGCATAGCACAAAGCTAGCTCAATATCAGAGTTTACAATGAAACATATCAGCATGGAGTCCTTCGTCTTCATGTGCCACAGGCGAGCATGTCGAGTATAGACTCGTAACCCTAACCATCGAACCTCACTCGTTCATCAAAATATCTGCAACATAAGACGTTGCAGCCACGCAGGGTCAATACATTTGGAATTGTATTGGCAAATGTCACTTTTGGTGGATATATAAATGGCGCCTATCAACTACGTGCTCATTTGGCAGGTGGAGTTTAGCATCTTTTGCGAAAAGCAATAGTTTCCCTATCTTTTATAAACAATTTTATTTTTCAGAAACATCGTCTAGGAACATATTAGCATAACCCATGCCGTCGCAAGACAGTTAGCTTCATATGCTCCTAAACATCTACGGACATGCTAGCATAGGCCCATGTAAACACAAGACAACCTAGCTTTGCATGCTCCTAAACCCATTGTTTGTCCCATCAAGTTTTATTATGAAATTGGAATGATGAGATCCTCCAAACAGTTCCGGACTCTAGTTGCTCATAATGTCCATAACCGGGGACACGGCTAAGTACTTAGTTTGACACTCTCGAGAGGATGTACACTTTGCCCACATGACCTAGCCAGCCCCTTTTACCATGATGCTCAATTTGCTCAAATGGTCGGGTGAAAGCTAAGACGAGACATTTGGGAAATAGAACCATGAACCACGCTTCGGATCATACCCAACCTACAATTCACTACCTGTCGATACACGACCGGCCATGGTCCTATAACTTAATTAGTCAAGACAGAGCCCATATGACATGTGGTTGTACCGGAAGCTACTAAAACAGAAACCTGTCAAATCTCTTTGTTTCTGGGTGGCCAACCACAAGTGCGATACACACGACCGCCATAGACATGACTCCGGTGTAACCACTCAACATAAACCAAGCAAACCACTTCCACCCGAGATGATTCATTATCTTAGGTTGTTTTATTACATAAAACCATACTTTCACAATACCACATATCACATCATGAAATCCCAACCACGCATCTACAATAGCAGCGCTAAGCATACTACAGTACGGTGGCGACAAAGAACAAGACATGGAATCATATGGCTATCCTAGATAGGTTTATTGGCATAGCAATATATAATTTAAAAAAACTCATACACATACATAGCTACTGAAAATAACTACAATGTGCATACAAAAATAATAGGATGGTGTGTGACACTTGCCTTTTTGGTAACTGAAGAATTCTGCACTTCTCTCAATCAAAACTCGTATCTCTCCGTACAACTATAACATAAAAGTAACAGAACATAAACACACATTCAAACAACAACGAAATCAAACAAGGCAACAATTTAGAAAGATTTGTTATTCATTGTATTTTAGTTTTCATTAAATTGATGGTTAATTGGGAAATTGAAGGTATGGCAGAGGTATGGCTTGCAAGATATGAATTCGAGATATTGGATGGATGGGTCAAATATTTGGAAAGGAAGTGATTATCTAAGTCAAGTCATCGGAATAAAAATGATTGATGAGAACCTATGGTCCATGGTTGTTTTCTACTCAAGAATGGATAATTATATTGATGCTTGTGTTTTAGAAACTCTCACAAGCATCGCAAGTGCAATTCAAAGTGCAACTTGACAATTGACATAGTGTGAATACACTTATCAAAGTAGCACAAATTCACATATAGACTTGGGTATGAACTAGTGGCATATTTAATTACTCAAATGACTCATTTGTAATTTGAATAGCCCAAGCTTAATAAATATGATCAAATGGCATGAGATTGGATAGACATTAATGATATTCAAGATGTGGAACAAAGATTCTAAAGGATGTCAACGTTTCAACACATGTGTAGAGTGTCTCCACAACATTAGCACACGGAAAATCTATAAATAAGATTTTTCACAATTTACTCAAATAACTCATGTGTAGTTTGAATATGGTGAACTAGAAAAATATAATTAGGATAGATATGATCTCGGACATGATGAAAATATCTAAAAGATTTTGGTAGATGGGTATGATCATATGGTTCACTTTGGCAAAAATGAATTATGAGTTTAAGCTTCAAACCAATGTTTACAAAAATGAATTATGATAATGGTTTCCATGGATATTGATGAGTAACACATATTCAAAAGAAAGGATATGATCAAGTAGGGTTTATGGATTGTGTCGTATGACACATAGAAGGATATGACTTCAAATCTAAAACCATGTGAAGTGAATATAATCAACCAAACTAAACATGTGTGCTACTGGATGAAGAGTTTTAATATAATTCATTTGCAAAAGGAATCATCTTAAAGGGATTTATAGAATTTAAGTTATGTCGAAACTACTCAAGTTCTCATATTTAGACTTGAATACTTGCAAATTGTTTTATAAGTTTTAGGCACTGATGTTAATGGACAGGGGACATCAATAAGTTTCATTTGCAATAGGAATCATTTGATTTAAATTTTTAGAATTTGAACCATGCAGAAAATACTCAAACTTACATATTTAAATTTGAATATTCGAGAACAGTTTAAAAGTCAAATTTTATAGCACCACTGTGTTCTCCTCATTTTTGTGAGTTCAACGACATATTATTTGTTAGAATCCGAGTTTCCAAACATTAGTTATGAATTTTACAAGATTAAACATGTCGCGGTTAAATTTTGATGTTGTACGAAAAGTTGTCCGGAAAAGTTTATCGGATGGAAAATCTCTCTACAGGAAAGTCATAGAGAATTTAATTATAAACTCAATGCAAGAAGAATCATCTAAAACCAAGTTATGGATCATTTAATATGGAATTTTAAAGTTAGAGATGAGCTAGTACATTCACGATGATAACACGAACTGATTGATCGTATTGCGTGAACCGGTTAAGTGAATTAGTTTAACATGGACCACCAGATTTGGTCTAACAGCCTAGGATGAAACTGAATCTAATCTAATAAAGTGTATATACTGGCCTTACAGCGGTGGCAGCATTCGAGGATGTCGATCGCGCTGGTGGTGGTGTGCTCGGGCGGTGGACGACGACGGCGTTCTGGTGGTTCTCCGGCACAGTCAAGGCGTGGACGTGAAGCAGCAGACGCTTTCCGTCACGTTCGAGTTCTTGGCGTAGTTCGGCCAGGCTCCACGTGGTGGTTATGGGCGGCTGAAGGCGGCGGACGGTGTCGGAACTCCGGCGAACTCCGGTGGTGTTGGGTGGCATCTCCGGTGGTCTGCAGTCGAGGGTAAAGCGTCAAGACGAGGCGTCGAAGCAGGATGTGCATATTAGAAGAAATAGGAGGAGGCAGGAACTCTTGGAGGCCTCAGAATCGAGCTCCAATGGTGGCGGCGGCTTGGAACCCCGGCGAGCAAATTTGGCAGCCTGACGGCGCTAAAATTAGGGTTTTTTAGGGGCAAAATATAGAGGATATGTATTGTTATTTATAGGGCGATTATGCGTGGAAAAGGGGCACGAATTCGTTGCGATTTTCGTGGATTTTGGTTCACTATGGTTTCCGTACGCGAGATGGAACCCGGCCAGAGGTTGAAGATGCTTGATGGGTCCCACCGTCAGCAGAAAAAAAAAAGAACGAGATAAGAAGTGGAGCTGCTATTGCCTGGCCGGTCGGCCGCTCAGCTTTGCGCGTACGCGCGTGCGCGGTTCCGGCTTGGCCCGGCCCGGCCGGTCGTTCTGTTTTCTTTTCCTTCTTAATTCTTCTCTGGTATCTTTTGTATAAATCGATTTAGGTCAGCAAAATAACTCACATAAACCTTGTAAAATTTATAATGTGCCAGTATGATTTTGGGACACAAAGGATTACTCTTTCAGTCCAAAACAAAAAAAATAAAAAAAATACAGAGATATATTTTTATGCATTTGGCCTAATGACATATTAGGAAAACTGGAAACATACTTTGGATTTTATTAAATCGGGTAACTAAAATATGTCCCGAAAATGAAACCTTTCGTAGGTTTTATTTCAACATGGATTTTGATATTGAAGTCAAAATGTCTAAATTGACTTTATAAAATTAAGCGATCCGACCCGGTACGGGTTGAATCTCTGTGCATAATAGTGCTAGTCCCTGGATCAATCGCTAGCACACACAGTTTAAGATGTAATACCAAGAAACAAAGGTCTTTATTACATCGCATGATCCAGATATTACATAATAATTACAAGTTGCATAGCACAAGGCTAGCTCAATATCAGAGTTTACAACGAAACATATCAGCATGGAGCCCTTCGTCTTCATGTGCCACAGGCGAGCATGTCGAGTATAGACTCGTAACCCTAACCATCGAACCTCACTCGTTCATAGGAATATCTGCAACATAAAACGTTGCAGCCACGCAGGGTCAATACATTTGGAATTGTATTGGCGAGTATCACTAGAGATTTATAACAAACCTATCAAGTACATTTTCAAGGTGAGGGTTCAAACTTTTATTTTATTTTGCACAAAGCAATCATAGTATCGTCCTAGTTTTATCCCAGCAACTTTAATCTCCGAACTCCTCTAGTGCACATGTGAGTAGGTCAAGCTCAGGGCCCCTACCATGCAAATCTTCTTTTCTCCATTGCACATGTCAGTAAGTCAGGTTCAATACCCTTACCATGCCAATCTCCATTCCACTAGTGTACATGTCAGCAAGTCGGCTCAATACCCTTACCATGCCACCACCAAGTGTACATGTCAGCAAGTCGGGCTCAATGCCCTTGCCATGCCAATCTCCATTCCACTAGTGTACATGTCAGCAAGTCGTGCTCAATACCCTTACCATGCCACCACCAGTGTACATGTCAGTAAGTCAGGCTCAACGCCCTTGCCATGCCAATCTCCATTCCACTAGTGTACATGTCAGCAAGTTAGGCTCAATACCCTTACCATGCCACCACCAGTGTACATGTCAGTAAGTCAGGCTCAACGCCCTTGCCATGACACTCACTACCAGTGTACATGTCAGTAAGTCAGGCTCCATGCCCTTACCATGCCACTCGACCTATACATGTCAGTAAGTCAGGATCAAAGCCCTTACCATGTCGGTCGACCTACAACCTTCTCAAGAACTATTCATATCCGCCCCAATTCATCCAATAATTGTTTTGTCAACTCAAAACTAACCTTTCAACTAATACATACTCATGACATGATATTCCACTCACTTATAAAGTAAGCATATCCAAGCAATCAAACATAGGTTGACTACAAATGAATCTAATCATAAAAACATATGGCTATCCTAAGCCGAGTTTCATAGCAATAGCACACAATCCATCAATAACAATCCTACACATGTATTTGTACTAAAATCGTACTCGCACATATAGGAAAACAATAGATCCGTTATGATCAAAAGTTCAACTTGCCTTATTTGTCGTTGGCGTTCGCACTCTTCTTGCAAGAACAGGGGTTACACTCCGCACGATCTAGGTGATAAAATAATCACAATAAATATCTAGAGAGCACAAACAGAGAAAACACATAACAAAATAATGCATGGATACTCTCAAAATAACTTAGGTTCGAAACTAGTTTATAAGAATTTGTTTATTCAATAGGAATTTCGAAAAGGCATTTTAATACAAACTGTGAACTTATGCATAAAATAATTTCGAAAATCACAAATAAGTATTCTAGTCTATGGGAGATTTCTTTATATTTAATTTTCGACTAGAATCAACTTAAGATCATTTATATAATTTAAAATATAGTGTAAATACTATAAACAATATTATTAATTTGAAAAATCCTTAGGTTACGTGAAATCTCAAATTAACAGAATCCAACGCTATATTATTTGCTAAAATCCGAATTACGAAAATATATTTATGATTTTTAAAAGATTAAACATTTCGCGGACTTTTAATAATTTTGTCTAAAAAGTTGTCAGAAAAAGTTTCTCGGATGGAGAAACTTTCCACACCAAAGTTGCAGGGAACTTAATTACAAACTCAATGGAAAAAGAATCGTCTAAAACGGAGCTCTAGATTTATTGTTACGAATTTTCAAAAAAATTATGGGTGAACAAGCTAGCACATCCTACACGTGATCGATGTGATCGATCGTGAGGCCTGGTTCAGTTATCTGTACTAACGTAGGCTCTCAGATTTAGATCTAACGTTAGTGGCAGATTTGACTTAATCTACCTCAAACTGTAAGCTGCCGGCTACTTACAATGGCAGAAGCCCGCCGTTGTCGTCGATGTGGCCGAGGGAAAATAGACTCCGGGTGCTGCTCGATGTGGGGAACTCGAAAGCGTGTTCATCGCGCTGGTGCTCTTCCTTCAACGGCGAGCAGAGGTGGCCGGAGTCACATGGCGCGATGGTGACCAGGTTCATACGATGACGGTGATATCAGTGTCGTTGACGAATTCATCGTTTTGCTGCGCAATAAAACAAACCAGGAGGCTCAGATGATGCGCGAGTTCACAAGAAGAAGGTTGGATCAAGATTGGGCGGCGGGGCTTACGAATTTTATCAGAATCCACAGAATACTGCGGCGGTAGGCGGGACTCCGGCGGTGAAATTGGACGGCCTGGCGGCACCAAAATTAGGGTTTCAGAGGGGCACCATCAGAGGAGATATGTGGGTATTTATAGGGATTTTATTTCGTGTGAAACGGATCAAAATCGAACTAGAATCGGAGATTTTGGTGGTCAGTTTTGGAGACGAACTCGTACAGTTCGTGGCCTGTGCTGGAGCTAGGAGATGGCCTGACACGTGGGTCCGTGTGGAAAAAAAAAACAGGGGTGCTGGGCACAGGGTGTTGTTGCTGCGCTAGGCTAGCTCGGCCTTTGGGCACGCGTGGTGCTGGCTGGGTTGGCTCGCGGCTTGAGCTGGCCGGCCGATCAGTTTTTACTTTATTTTCTTTCCTTCTCTTAATCTTTAAATCGCTTTAGGCCACCACATTGATTCAAACAAACTTTGTAAAATTTATAATCTACCCAGTATGATTTTCGGACACTAATAATTACTCTTTCAGTTCAAAATAAAAACACAAGTACACACTTGTCGTGCAGGCTATTTAGAAAACAAGAAACATAAATTGGATTTATTGAAATCAAACGATTAAAATATTTCCCGAAACTGAAAGTTTTCGCAAGTTTTATTTCAACATGAATTTTGATATTGAAATCGAAACGACTCAATTAACTTTATAAAACTAATATTGATCAAAACCAATTACAAAAATATTATTGTGCATATAACACTTTATATGGCTACTTGGTCATTGATATATCAAAATAAAGTTTGGGCATTTTGAGTAAAGCAAGTTTGTAAATGTAAATATTTTTTTTGAATGGACTTTTGAATATTTTATTTTGTAGAGACATTGAACAAACTTCTCAAAAAATATTTTATGTTTAAAGAAAAAATCAAGATCAGGTATTTTTGGACATCACTTTAGAATGTTTGCAATAAATACTTTGAAGTTAGATAGTCATCGTAATCCACTCGTAATAAGTATTCTTCAATCCAGTTTGGTAAAAGTTAAACAAGTTTTAAAAAGTTTTTTTTTTCCTTGTGAAATTTCAACAAAGATAAACAATTCAATCAACTAAATTTATTTATTTTTACATTCCAAAATTTGGAAATTTTGGGATGTTACACTATTATAGGCCCAAAATCGATAAAGCTCTTAAAACCACTATAGATAAGGGAGCATCTAAGATACCCAATGGGATAAATTGTGAAAATAATGTCGATGCTTCATCTCTCGATAATACTTGATACACACTTTCTGCGCCTAGCTGAAAGGCGTTAAACAAAAGCGCTTATGGGAGACAACCCATGTTTTTTTTACTACAGTACTTTGTTTTATATTTGAGTCTTGGAAGTTGTTTACTACTGTAGCAACCTCTCCTTATCTTATGCAATGTCCAGAAGTGTTAAGAATGATTGTGTCACCTCTGAACATGTTAATTTTTATTGTCCACTAACCCTCTAATGAGTTGTTTCGAGTTTGGTGTGGAGGAAGTTTTCAAGGATCAAGAGAGGAGTATGATGCAATATGATAAAGGAGAGTGAAAGCTCTAAGCTTGGGGATGCCCCGGTGGTTCACCCCCGCATATTCTAAGAAGACTCAAGCGTCTAAGCTTGGGGATGCCCAAGGCATCCCCTTCTTCATCGACAACATTATCAGGTTCCTCCCCTGAAACTATATTTTTATTCCGTCACATCTTATGTATTTTGCTTGGAGCGTCGGTTTGTTTTTTGTTTTTGTTTGAATAAAATGTATCCTAGCATTCATTGTGTGGGAGAGACACGCTCCGCTGTTGCATATGGACAAGTATGTCCTTAGGCTTTACTCATAGTATTCATGGCGAAGTTTCTTCTTCGTTAACTTGTTATATGGTTGGAATCGAGAAATGCTACATGTAGTAATTCTAAAATGTCTTGAATAATTTGATACTTGGTAATTGTTGTGCTCATGTTTAAGCTCTTGCATCATATACTTTGCACCCATTAATGAAGAAACACCTAGAGCTTGCTAATTTGGTTTGCATATTTGGTTTCTCTAAAGTCTAGATAATTTCTAGTATTGAGTTTTGAACAACAAGGAAGACGGTGTAGAGTCTTATAATGTTTACAATATGTCTTTTATGTGAGTTTTGCTGCACCGTTCATCCTTGTGTTTGTTTCAAATAACCTTGCTAGCCTAAACCTTGTATCGAGAGGGAATACTTCTCATGCATCCAAAATCCTTGAGCCAACCACTATGCCATTTGTGTCCACCATACCTACCTACTACATGGTATTTCTCCGCCATTCCAAAGTAAATTGCTTGAGTGCTACCTTTAAAATTCCATCATTCGCCTTTGCAATATATAGCTCATGGGACAAATAGCTTAAAAACTATTGTGGTATTGAATATGTACTTATGCACTTTATCTCTTATTAAGTTGCTTTTTTTTTGAGCAAGAACTGTAAGGCTTGAGCCCCACAGTATTTTATTAAACCAACCACCAAAAGTTATTTACAAGGAGGAAAAAAGAGAAATTAGACTAAAGAGTTAACCCAAAGTTTGAAACTATCTACATGTTTGTCCTTAATCCTATGAACATGAAGAAGAGCATCCTGTACAAATCTTCTTCGCCACCCTCTGAAAGAAGGCAGGACCCCCTGAAAGATTGCCTCATTCCTTTGTTTCCAAATGTGCCAGGTCGCCAACAACACCACTCTTATTAAGTTGCTTGTTGTGCGATAACCATGTTTCTGGGGACGCCATCAACTATTCTTTGTTGAATATCATGTGAGTTGCTATGCATGTCCGTCTTGTCTGAAGTAAGAGAGATCTACCACCTTAATGGTTGGAGCATGCATATTGTTAGAGAAGAACATTGGGCCGCTAACTAAAGCCATGATTCATGGTGGAAGTTTCAGCTTTGGACATATATCCTCAATCTCATATGAGAATAATAATTGTTGCCACATGCTTATGCATTAAAGAGGAATCCATTATCTCGTTGTCCATGTTGTCCCGGTATGGATGTCTAAGTTGAGAATAATCAAAAGCGAGAAATCCAAAATGCGAGCTTTCTCCTTAGACCTTTGTACAGGCGGCATGGAGGTACCCCATTGTGACACTTGGTTAAAACATGTGTATTGCGATGATCCGGTAGTCCAAGCTAATTAGGACAAGGTGCGGGCACTATTAGTATACTATGCATGAGGCTTGCAACTTGTAAGATATAATTTACATAACTCATATGCTTTATTACTACCGTTGACAAAATTGTTTCATGTTTTCAAAATAAAAGCTCTAGCACAAATATAGCAATCGATGCTTTCCTCGCGAAGGACCATTCTTTTACTTTTATGTTGAGTCAGTTCACCTATCTCTCTCCACCTCAAGAAGCAAACACTTGTGTGAACTATGCATTGATTCCTACATACTTGCATATTGCACTTGTTATATTACTCTATGTTGACAATTATCCATGAGATATACATGTTACAAGTTGAAAGCAACCGCTGAAACTTAATCTTCCTTTGTGTTGCTTCAATACCTTTACTTTGATTTATTGCTTTATGAGTTAACTCTTATGCAAGACTTATTGATGTTTGTCTTGAAGTACTATTCATGAAAAGTCTTTGCTTTATGATTCACTTGTTTACTCATGTCATTACCATTGTTTTGATCGCTGCATTCATTACATATGTTTACAATAGTATGATCAAGGTTATGATGGCATGTCACTCCGAAATTATCTTTGTTATCGTTTTACCTCGCTCGGGACGAGCAGTAACTAAGCTTGGGGATGCTGATACATCTCCGACGTATCGATAATTTCTTATGTTCCATGCCACATTATTGATGATATCTACATGTTTTATGCACACTTTATGTCATATTCGTGCATTTTCTCGGAACTAACCTATTAACAAGATGCCGAAGAGCCGATCTTGTCGTTTGCTCGTTTTTGGTTTCGAAATCCTAGTAAAGAAATATTCTCGGAATTGGACGAAATCAACGCCCGTGGTCCTATTTTGCCACGAAGCTTCCGGAAGACCGAGGGGAAAGGAAGTGGGGCCACGAGGCGCCGCCACACTAGGGCGGCGCGGCCTAGGTCTTGGCCGCGCCGGCCGGCGTGTGGGGCCCTCGTGTGGCCCCCGCGTTGCCCTTCCGCCTACTTAAAGCCTCCGTCGCGAAACCCTCGCATGCGAGAGCCACGATACGGAAAACCTATCGAGACGCCGCCGCCGCCAATCCCATCTCGGGGATTCGGAGATCACCTCCGGCACCCCGCCGGGAGAGGGGATTCATCTCCCGGAGGACTCTTCACCGCCATGGTCGCCTCCGGAGTGATGAGTGAGTAGTTCACCCCTGGACTATGGGTCCATAGCAAGTAGCTAGATGGTTGTCTTCTCCTCATTGTGCTTCATTGTTGGATCTTGTGAGCTGCCTAACATGATCAAGATCATCTATCTGTAATACTATATGTTGTGTTTGTCGGGATCCGATGGATAGAGAATACTATGTTATGTTAATTATCAAGTTATTACCTATGTGTTGTTTATGATCTTGCATGCTCTTCGTTATTAGTAGAGGCTCTGGCCAAGTTTTTGCTCTTAACTCCAAGAGGGAGTATTTATGCTCGATAGTGGGTTCATGCCTCCATTAAATCTGGGACAGTGACGGAAAGTTCTAAGGTTGTGGATGTGCTCGTTGCCACTAGGGATAAAACATTGATGCTATGTCTAAGGATGTAGTTATTGATTACATTACGCACCATACTTAATGCAATTGTCCGTTGTTTTGCAACTTAATACTGGAAGGGGTTCGGATGATAACCTCGAAGGTGGACTTTTAGGCATAGATGCATGCTGGATAGCGGTCTATGTACTTTGTCGTAATGCCCAATTAAATCTCACTATATTTATCATGTCATGTATGTGCATTGTTATGCCCTCTCTATTTGTCAATTGCCCGACTGTAATTTGTTCACCCAACATGCTTTTATCTTATGGGAGAGACACCTCTAGTGAACCGTGGACCCCGGTCCATTCTTTTATACTCGAAATACAAATCTGCCGCAATACTTGTTTTACTTTTTTCTGCAAACAATCATCTTCCACACAATACGGTTAATCCTTTGTTACTGTCAAGCCGGTGAGATTGACAACCTCACTGTTTCGTTGGGGCAAAGTACTTTGGTTGTGTTGTGCAGGTTCCACGTTGGCGTCGGAATCTCCGGTGTTGCGCCGCACTACATCCCGCCGCCATCAACCTTCAACGTGCTTCTTGACTCCTACCGGTTCGATTAAACCTTGGTTTCTTACTGAGGGAAACTTGCCGCTGTGCGCATCACACCTTCCTCTTGGGGTTCCCAACGGACGTGTCAACTACACGCATCAACGTATCAGCATCCCCAAGCTTAGTTCCTCCTCGACCTCGAGTAGGTAAACGATAAAAAGAGTAATTTCTGTAGTGACATGCTACTTACATAACCTTGATCATACTATTATAAAGCATATGAGATGAATGAAGTGACTCAAGGCAATGATCTATAGTTGCTAACAAATAGATAACATATAGCAAAACTTTTCATGAATAGTACTTTCAAGACAAGCATCGAAATTCTTGCATAAGAGTTAACTCATAAAGCAATAAATTCAAAGTAAAGGCATTGAAGCAACACAAAGGAAGATACAAGTTTCAGCAATTGCTTTCAACTTCCAACATGCATATCTCATGGATAATTGTCAATACAGAGTAATATGATGAATGCAAATAAGCAAGTATGTAAGAATCAATGCACAGCTTGACACAAGTGTTTGCTTCTAAGATGGAAGGAAGTAGGTAAACCGACTCAACATAAAGTAAAAGAAAGGCCCTTCGCAGAGGGAAGCAGGGATTAAATCATGTGCTAGAGCTTTTTAAGTTTTGAAATCATATAGAGAGCATAAAAGTAAAGTTTTGAGAGGTGTTTGTTGTTGTCAACGAATGGTAGTGGGCACTCTAACTACCTCATCAAACAGACTTTCAAAGAGCGGCTCCCATGAAGGACGTTATCTCTACCAGCAAGGTAGATCATCCCTCTTCTCTTTTGTTTACACATGTATTTTAGTTTTACACTCCTCCCAACCTTTTGCTTACGCAAGCCATGGCTAACCGAATCCTCGGGTGCCTTCCAACATTCACATACCATGAAGGAGTGTTTATTTTCAAAATTAAGTTGCTTACTGATGAATCAGAGCAAAACATGTGAAGAGAATTATTAATGAAGTTAATTAATTGGGGGCTGGGAACCCCGCTGCCAGCTCTTTTTAAAAAATTATTGGATAAACGGATGAAGCCGCTAGTCCATTGGTGAAAGCTGCCCAACAAGATTGAAAGAGAAAACACCACATACTTCCTCATGAGCTATAAAACATTGACACAAATAAGAGATAATAAAGTTTTGAATTGTTTAAAGGTAGCACATGAAGTATTTACTTGGAATGGCAGAAAATACCACATAGTAGGTAGTTATGGTGGACACTCATGGCATAGGTTTTGGCTCAAGGTTTTGGATGCACGAGAAGCATTTCCTCTCAGTACAAAGCTTTGGCTAGCAAGGTTGTTTGAAGCAAACACAAGTATGAACCGGTATAGCAAAACTTACATAAGAACATAATGCAAGCATTATAAAACTCTACAATGTCTTCCTTGTTGCTCAAACACTTTTACCAGAAAATATCTAGACCTTAGAGAGACCAATCATGCAAACCAATTTCAACAAGCTCTACGGTATTTCTCCACTAATAGGTTTAAACTACATGATGCAAGAGAAACATGATCTACTTGAGAGCTCAAAACAATTGCCAAGTATCAAATTATCCAAGACAATATGAGGCATTTTCTGTTTTCAACCAAATAGCAATAAATGCAATAGCTTCCAACTTTTGTCATTGAACATTAAAAGTAAGAGCGAAGAACACAAGTGTTCATATGAAAAAGTGGAGCGTGTCTCTCTCCCACACAAGGATTGCTAGGATCCGAATTTATTCAAACAAAAATAAAAACACACAGACGCTCCAAGCAAAGCACATAAGATGTGACCGAATAAAAATATAGTTTCAATAGAAGAAACCTGATAAGTTGATGAAGAAGGGGATTCCTTGGGCATCCCCAAGCTTAGACTTTTCACTCTTGTTGATCATATATCATCCTCCTCTTTTGACCCTTGAAAACTTCCTTCACACCAAACTTCTCATAAACTTCATTAGAGGGGTTAGTACTCAAAAAAAAACTTTAATCCACCTTGGCCCTGTAGTGACACATTGCAAGAACTCAATAAAACATTAGCTATAGCTCTCCACGTCTAGAAAGCCTCACTTAAAGTCCACAAGAGACAATGCAAAAAACAGAGACAAAATATGTCAAAACAGAACAGCTAGTAAACACGAATTTTTAAGAGGTACTTCCGTTGCTCAAATCAGAAAACTCAAAACTAATGAAAGTTGCGTACATATCTGGGGATCACTCACGTAAATTGGCAGATTTTTCCGAGTTACCTACAGAGAATCATACCCAAATTCGTGACAGCAAGAAATCTGTTTCTGTGCAGTAATCCAAATCTAGTATCAACCTTCTATTAGAGACTTCACTTGGCACAACATTGTAGGATAACGTTGCATAGAAAACAAAAATTTTCCTACCGCGAACACGCAATCCAAGCCAAGATGCAATCTAGAAGACGGTAGCAACGAGGGGGTATCGAGTCTCACCCTTGAAGAGATTCCAAAGCCTACAAGATGAGGCTCTTGTTGCTGCGGTAGACGTTCACTTGCCGCTTGCAAAAGCGCGTAGAAGATCTTGATCACGATCGGTTCCGGCGCCACGAACGGGCAGCACCTCCGTACTCGGCCACACGTTCGGTTGTTGATGAAGACGACGTCCACCTCCCGTTCCAGCGGGCAGCGGAAGTAGTAGCTCCTCTTGAATCCGACAAAGACGACGGCGTGGTGTCGGTGGCGGTGTAGAAGTCCCGCGGAGCTTCGCTAAGCAAACCGGGCAATATGAAGTGGAGGAGCAAAGCTAGGGTTTGGGAGGGGGTGGCCGGCCACTCAAGGGGGCGGCCAAGCTATGGTCTTTAGGGTGGCCGGCCCTCCCTTGGCCCCTCATTATATAGGTGGATCCCAAGTGTTGGTGTCCAAGTCTTCGAATAAGACCCGAAACCAAAACCTTCCATAGGAGGGGGCAAACCTAGCCCAACTAGGACTCCCACCCAAAGGTGGGATTCCCACCTCCCATGTGGGGGTGGCCGGCCCCTATGGTGGAGTCCACTTGGGACTCCACCCCCACTAGGGCTGGCCGGCCATGGAGGTGGAGTCCCTTGTGGACTCCACCTTCCTTGGTGGTTTCTTCCGACTTTTCTAGAACCTTCTAGAACCTTCCATAGAACCTTCCGCGACATTTTATTCACATAAAATGACATCCTATATATGAATCTTATTCTCCGACCATTCCGAACTCCTCGTGATGTCCGGGATCACATCCGGGACTCCGAACAAATATTCCAACTTCATTCCATATTCAAGAACTACCATTTCAACATCCAACTTTAAGTGTGTCACCCTACTGGTTCGAGAACTATGCGGACATGGTTGAGTACTCACTCGACCAATAACCAATAGCGGGATCCGGAGATCCATAATGGCTCCCACATATTCAACGATGACTTTAGTGATCGAATGAACCATTCACATACATTACCAATTCCCTTTGTCTCGCGATATTTTACTTGTCCGAGGTTTGATCTTCGGTATCACTCTATACCTTGTTCAACCTCGTCTCCGACAAGTACTCTTTACTCGTACCGTGGTATGTGGTCTCTTATGAACTCATTCATATGCTTGCAAGACATTAGACGACATTCCACCGAGAGGGCCCAGAGTATATCTATCCGTCATCGGGATGGACAAATCCCACTATTGATCCATATGCCTCAACTCATACTTTCCTGATACTTAATCCCACCTTTATAGCCACCCATTTACGCAAAGTGGTGTTTGGTGTAATCAAAGTACCTTTCCAAGTATAAGTGATTTACATGATCTCATGGTCATAAGGACTAGGTAACTATGAATCGAAAGCTTATAGCAAATAACTTAATGACGAGATCTTATGCTACGCTTAATTGGGTGTGTCCATTACATCATTCATATAATGATATAACCTTGTTATTAATAACATCCAATGTTCATGATTATGAAACTAATCATCCATTAATCAACAAGCTAGTTTAAGAGGCATACTAGGGACTTCTTGTTGTCTACATATCACACATGTACTAATGTTTCTGCTAATACAATTCTAGCATGATATATAAACATTTATCATAAACATAAAGATATAAATAATAACCACTTTATTATTGCCTCTAGGGCATATCTCCTTCAGCCTCCCACTTGCACTAGAGTCAATAATCTAGATTACATAGTACTATACCTAACACCCATTGCATTCTGGTGTTGGTCATGCTTTGCCCTAGGGAGAGCTTTAGTCAACGGATCTGCTACATTCAGATCAGTGTGTACTTTGCAAATCTTTACTTCTCCATCTCCGATGTACTCGCGAATCGAGTGGTAACGCAGCTTGATATGCTTCAGCCTCTTGTGTGACCTTGGTTCTTGTGCATTGGCGATGGCACCCATGTTATCACAAGAAATGATTAATGGGTCCAATGCACTAGGAACCACACCGAGCTCTACAATGAACCTCTTCATCCATACCGCTTCGATGAAGCCTCCGAAGCCGCTATGTACTCGATTCTCGTTGAAGACTTCGCCACCGTGCACCGCTTCGAGCTTGCCCAGCCTATCGCGAAGCACCATTCAATATAAACACGTACCTAGCATTGTGACTTAGAGTCATCAGGATCGTTGTTCCAACTTGCATCGGTGTAACCGTTTACAACGAGCTCTTGGTCACCTCCATAACAAAGAAACATATCCTTAGTTCTTTTCAAGTACTTCAGATATTCTTGACCGCTGTCCAAGTGTTCCATTCCTCGGATCACTTTGATATCTCGCTAGTCAAACTAACGAAGATGTGCTATATCCGGTCTAGTACATAGCATGGCATACATGATAGATCCTATCGCCGAGGCATAGGGGATATTATTCATCCTTTCTCTTTCTTTCCGCCGTAGCTCGGTCCTTGAGTCTTACTCAATACCTTGCCTCGGTAACATAGGTAAGAACCCTTTCTTACTTTCGTCCATTCTAAATTTCTTTAGAATCTTGTCCAGATATGTACTCGTGGATAGCCCTATTAGGCGTCTTGATCTATCTCTATAAATCTTGATGCCTAATATATATGATGCTTCACCAAGGTCTTTCATTGAAAAACTATTATTCAAATAACCCTTAACACTGCTTAATAGTTCTATATCATTCCCGATCAATAATATGTCATCTACATATAATATCAAGAATGCTACAGAGCTCCCACTCACTTTCTTGTAAATACAGGCCTCTCCATGACACTGTATAAACCCGAAGTCTTTGATCACCTTATCAAAGCGTCGGTTCCAACTTCTTGATGCTTGCTTCAGTCCATAGATTGAACGCTGAAGTTTGCATACTTTGTCAGCATTTTTAGGATCGACAAAACCTTTGGGTTGTACCATATACAACTCTTCCTCAATGTCTCCATTAAGGAACGCCGTTTTGACATCCATCTCGCCAAATCTCATAATCGAAAAATGCAGCTATTGCTAACAAAATCCTCACAGATTTTAGCTTCGCTACCGGTGAGAAAGTCTCATCGTAGTCAACTCCTTGAATTTGTCGGAAACCCTTTGCGACAAGTCGAGCTTTATAGACAAGTAATATTACCATCAAGCATCTGTTTTTCTCTTGAAGATCCATTTATTCTCGACAGCCTTTCGGCTCTCGTGTAAGTCTACCAAAGTCCATACTTTGTTATCATACATGGATCCCATTTCGGATTTCATGGCTTCTTGCCATTTGTTGGAATCCGGGCTCATCATCGCTTCTTCATACGTCGCAGGTCCTCATCATTGTTATCCACAATCATGACATTTAGACAAGGATCAAACCAATCGGAGTGGTACGTTCCCTTGTCGATCCGCGAGGTTCGTAGTTTCCTCGTTCGAAGTTTCATGATCATTATCATTTGCTTCCTCTCGTTGCCGGTGTAGGCGGTACAGGTACAACTTCCGGCATCGCGCTACTCCGATCAACGAGTATAGATTCATCAATCTCATCGAGTTCTACTTTTCTTCCAAATCACTTCTTTAGTGAGAAATTCTTTCTCAAGAAAGGTTCCGTTCTTAGCAACAAAGATTTTGCCTTCGGATCTGTGATAGAAAGTGTACCCTATAGTTTCCTTAGGGTATCCTATGAAGACGCATTTCTCCGCTTTGGGTTCTAGCTTGTCCGGTTGTAACTTTTTTACATAGGCTTCGCAACCCCAAACTTTCGAGAACGACAGACTTAGGTTTCTTATTAAACCATAATTCATACGGTGTCGTTTCTACGGATTTTGATGGTGCTCTATTTAAAGTGAATGCGGCTGTCTCTAATGCATAACTCCAAAAAGATAACGGCAAATCAAGTAAGAGACATCATAGAACGAACCATATCTAAGAGAGTTCGATTACGACGTTCGACACACCGTTTCGTTGTGGTGTTCCTGGCGGTGTCAATTGTGAAAGTATTCCGCATTTCTTTAAATGCATGCCAAACTCATAACTCGGATATTCACCTCCACGATCAGATCGTAGAAATTTAATCTTCTTGTTACGTTGATTTTCTACTTCACTTTGGAATTCCTTAAACTTCTCGAAAGTTTCGGATTTATGTTTCATGAAATAGATATACCCATATCTACTCGGATCATCTGTGAAGGTTAGAACATAACGATAACCACCGCGCGATGCTACGCTCATTGGTCCGCACACATCGGTATGTATGATTTCCAATAAGTCGAGAGCTCGCTCCATCATACCGTAAAATGGAGTCTTAGTCATTTTTCCCATCGGACATGCTTCGCATCTATCAAGTGACTCAAAGTCAAGTGATTCTAGTAATCCATCAGCATGGAGTTTCTTCATGCGTTTCACTCCAATATGACCAAGACGACAAGTGCCACATATAAGTAGAATTATCATTCAATTTAATTCGCTTAGCATCAATGTTATGTATATGCGTATCACTACTATCGAGATCTAACGAAATAAGCCATTCTTTTGTGGTGCTCGACCATAAAAGATATTATTCATAAAAATAGAACAACCATTATTCTCGGACTTGAATGAATAACCGTCTTGCATTAAACAAGATCCAGATATAATGTTCATGCTCAACGCAGTACATAATAACAATTATTTAGGCTTAAAACTAATCCCGAAGGTAGATGTAGAGGAAGTGTGCCGACCGCGATCACATTGACCTTGGATCCGTTTCCAACGCGCATCGTCACTTCATCCTTCAGCAGTTGTCGTTTATTCTTTAGTTCCCGTTTCGAGTTACAAATATGAGCAACCGAACCAGTATCAAATACCCAGTGTACTAGAACGAGAACCAAGTGAAATGAACATCTATAACATGTATATCATATATACCTTCTTTCTTCTTCTTGACAAGGCCGCTCTTCGTATCAGCCGGATACTTGGAGCAATTACGCTTCCAGATGTCCCTTCTCCTTGCAGTAATAGCACTCAAGCATCGTGCTTAGGGCCGTTCTTAGGTTTCACAGGAGGCGTGGCAGCTTTCTTGCCACCCTTCTTGAATTTTCCCTTAGACTTGCCCCGTTTCTTGAAACCGGTGGTCTTGTTGACCATCAACACTTGGTGCTCTTTCTTGATCTCAATCTCAGCAGCTTTTAGCATGCCAAAGAGTTCAGTAACTCCTTGTTCATGTTCTGCATATTGTAGTTCATCACAAAGTTCTTGTAACTTGGTGGCAGTGATTGAAGGACACGATTAATCCCTGACCTGTTAGGAATCACTATTCCCAAGTCACCGAGTTTCTTCGCATGCCCGGTCATGGCGAGCATGTGCTCACTAACGGAGCTGCCTTCTTCCATCATACAAACTGAAAAATTGTTTCGATGCTTCATAGCATTCCACGGCCGCATGAGTCTCAAAAATAGTCTTCAATTCTTTCATCAACTCATGAGGATCGTGGTGCTCAAAACGCTTTTGAAGATCGGATTCCGCATCGCATAAGATGGCACATCGAACTTGAGAGTACCGAGTTTTCCGAGTTGCGTAAACAGCTTTTACTTCATCGGTTTCAGCTCGCAGGAGGGTCACCTAGCGGTGCATCAAGCACATATTGCGCATTTCCGCCGAGAGGAAGATCCTCACATGACGGAACCAGATCGGTGAAGTTGCTACCGTTGCTCTTAAGCTTTTCTTTCTCTAGGAACTGGTTAAAATTGATTGGGGACGCCATCTCTACAACATATATTTGCAATAGTTTAGACTAAGTTTATGACAAATTGAGTTCAAATTTTAATTCTACATAATTAAAAATCTAGATGAACTCCCACTCAAAACAATATCCCTCGCATTGTCTTAGTGATCACACGAACCAAATCCACCGCACCTAAACCCGATCATCACGAGAAAAGGTGTGATTTCATTGGCGAACACTCAAAGTGTTCATCATATCAACCATATGATTCATGCTCTACCTTTCGGTATCATGTGTTCCGAGACCATGTCCGTACATGCTAGGCTCGTCAAGGCCACCTTAGTATCTCGCATGTGCAAAACTGTCTTGCACCCGTTGTATGTACTTATTGAATCTATCACACCCGATCATCACGAGATGCTTCGAAACGACAAGACTTGATAACGGTGCTACTAAGGATGAACACTTTATTATCTTGAGATTTTAGTGAGGGATCATCTTATAATGCTACCGTCGCGATCTAAGCAAAATAAGATGCATAAAAGGATTAACATCACATGCAGTTCATATGTA
>NC_061514.1:47043589-47072667 GCF_022539505.1 Lolium rigidum | reverse complement strand
GATGGTTGACGACATGGACTCTAGTCACAAGTTCATCAGCAATATGGAGATTATTGACCTGTGTTCAGATGGTGAAGACGATACTAAATCGTGCTCAGACGCTGAAGCCATCACTCTTTTGGGCTTAGACAGAAAAGAAAATATTGGTTCTGACGATCCTAGCAACGGCGTTGACCGTTCTCTTGTTTTATTCAACACTCCGTTCGGCAAGAACAATGATAAGCAACCAATCAGTTTGGATGATGATGATTGGTTAAAAAGCATGCACCCTTCATCTGCTTATAAGCAACCAATTAGTTTGGATGATGATGATTGGTTAAAAAGCATGCACGCTTCATCCTCTTATAGATCCCCGGCTGTTTCTTCACACAGGATCTATCCTCTCTCAAGTTCATCGGTGATGCTACATGATTCCCCCTATAGTGACAGCCTGAAGATTTTGACTGATAATGATGATGGTGAGTACAGTACTATTTTCTTGATTAAAATTCTGGCAATTAACAGTGATTAAAATGGACACTGACGCGGCCTGTGACTAGCAACATTAATTTTTTCCATGTTTGAATTTTTCAGATGATATCTGTATGTATTCGGCTAAGCCTCAATCATTTCCAACCAGACATTCATCAGTGAGTTTCAATAGGGTCAAGGACGAGCCTAATTATTTTGGAAGAAGTGCTGCTAATGGAGGTGGGATGTTTTCTTCATCAATATCAGGAGATTGGAAACTGCCTTTTGCTACTGGCTGCCAGAAGGTCGAAACTGATAGCGATGATGACGGTGTGTAGCATGTACCTTGTTCTTTATAATATGGGTACTAGAGCAAAAAGATTCATACTGGTGCAAACTGTGACTAATAAGATACTTTCGCAACTTTCAGATGATGTCTACGAATATGAAGGACCGAGTTCACATACGACCTTTCATTCGGCAATGCCGTCCAGGAATTCAGTTGATGGTACTGAAGGTTTTAATGGATTTGGCACACAAAGCCATCCAAATGCAGAAAGTAGACCTTCTGGTCGTGATGAAAGATCTATATATGAAGAAGCCCTACAGGTATATAATGTTTGATTTATCGATACAGACAAGTCACTACAAAGATCATATATGATTAATCATGTGGTGACTTTGATCCTATTCTTATAACACCATGTATTTTACTACTTTAATCGAAACTTCTTATGCAGCACATCAGCCAGGAAACAAAGGAAGAAGATCTGCCTGAAGGTGTTATGTCAGTATCACTCCTTAAGCACCAGGTAAAATTTATCATCCAAACCATCAGGCATTGCAATGTGTGATTACTGGAGATATACTGTTCACCAATATGTTCTTCTCTTATGTTTGAAAGAAAATAGCATTAGCTTGGATGCTCTCCAAGGAGAATAGTTCACATTGTCCAGGTGGAATTTTAGCAGATGATCAGGTTAGTTTCATTTCCTAGCTTATTTCACTAGCTGTTACTTATTTTACCAATTTTTCTTTCTTAGAGCCAAATATGTTCCTTGATGTAGGGGCTTGGGAAGACAATATCCACTATTGCACTTATACAAAAGGAGAGGGCTCAGCAGTCTAACTTCATGTCTGCTGATTCCGACCGTAAAAGTTCTGTGTCATTAGACCTTGATGAGGATGACACAATGGTGATAATGAACAAGAAGGAAATCAAGGGTGAACCCTCGGCCTCCAATCTTGAGCTCTGTGCTGGTCGGTCAGGGACTCCTGTTAATACAATGGTCAATGCTCTTAAAGTTGAGCCCAAGAAGAAGACCAGAGTGAAATTACCATCCTCTGCATCAACCTTGAGGTCTGCTACAAAACCATCTGCAGGAACACTGGTGGTCTGCCCAACTAGTATTCTTAAGCAGTGGGCTAGTGAGATCTCTGCCAAGGCTACTGAAAGTTCCAAATTATCTGTTTTGGTTTATCATGGAGGTTCAAGGACTAAAGATCCAACTGAGTTGGCAAAATATGATGTTGTCATTACCACATATACTATTGTATGCCATGAAGTGCCCAAGCAAGACTCTGATGGTGATATGGACCAAAAGAACAGTGAGAAGTATGGGATTTGTCCAGATTTTGCTGCTGGCAACAAAACAAAACTGCCAAAAGAGACCAAGAAAAAGGCAAATAAGAAAAAGAAACTTAACAGTTCAGACGCTGACATCGAGGGTGGCCCACTTGCCAGGGTAAGATGGTTTAGAGTTGTGCTTGATGAAGCTCAAACAATAAAAAATCACCGGACTAAATCAGCTAGAGCCTGTTGTGGACTGAGAGCAAAAAGGAGATGGTGCTTATCGGGTACACCTATGCAAAATACAATCGACGATCTCTATAGTTATTTCCGCTTTTTGAAGTATGAGCCGTATTCTGTATACGGATCGTTCCAGTCGATGATAAAGAACCCAATTTCTAAAGGTTCAAAGCAGGGATATAAGAAACTCCAAACTGTCTTGAAGATAGTTCTGCTGCGGCGCACAAAAGGTGAAATTAAATGCTTTGGGAACATATAGCTGTCTGCAGTTTTATATCTTTTTGTTATCAACCATATGCCATGAAGGCATAAAATCCGCACAGTATTGCCTACAGAACGAACTCCAGCATAGTCTATGATATTAATCACTAGACCAGTAGTAATATCGATCTAGATGCATATCTATTTTACTGGCATTTTTGTTTCGGAAAGTGCAATCTTAATTTATCATCTTCCTCTTAAAACAGTGCAACCATACTTTATTATTTTCGTCTTGAAATTGCAATTTCTCATATGTATATTTATTATTTCATATATGTACGCAAAGTATTTTAGCATAATATCTCCTGTGCTTCCAGCCATGAAATACAACAGAAAAATAGAAAAGGTGAAATACTTTGAGTACATATATCTAGCTGCAGTTTATACCTTTTTGATATCTACCACATGCGTAAAGGTGTAAAATCCGCAAGGCGCACGCCATTGCCTACAGAACCATTTCAAGCATAGTCTATGGATGCATGCGTAGTTGGCTAATATTCTATTAGTATCGAAATGGATTTATCATAATCATTCTGCATAATACAATATCTCATATGTATATTTATTAGCATAAATATTTCCCATTTTACCAACCATGAAAATGAATTACATTAGAAAACTCAAGGGAGGGGTACCCGACAAGTTTACAATTATGGCGAACCATACTAGGCAGTCGGCAGTAAGCACCTTCTGAATTTTTGAGATGGTGTTCACACTTTGTACTTTCTCCCTCGGAAGGCAGTTCCATCATGTTTTGTTTTTGACTCTGTAATACGCTATTAAGTATGCATGGCTGTAACTTGGTTCTTTGTTGGCTGTGATATTTCCGTCATTGATGTGCTTTTGAACTGTTTCCCTTAGAAACACTACTTGATGGAGAACCAATCACAAAAATACCTCCAAAGACAATTGAGCTGAAGAAAATAAATTTCACACAAGAGGAGCGATATTTCTATTTGGCACTTGAAGAAGGTTTGCAGCAAAAGTTCAAGGTAGGTTCAAGATTACAGACTCTATTTTATTAAGTTTTTTTTCTATCCTTAGGTACTCATTATGATACTGTGTTTAAACTTTCGGTAATTATGGTGTGCTGTCTAATCTCAAAAGAAGTATCTCTTGGGCATTCCTTACCTGAAGTTCTGAATAGCTCAGCTGCGAATTACGCAACTTGGTCGTTGCTTTCAGGAACTTCTCTTAGAAAAATAGCATGATTATATCATCTATTGATACTTCCCAAACTGTTTGTTATACCTGTTGTCTTATGTTACCTGATAAAACCTTTTGATCTGGTTAGTTTTTTAGCTGTATTGGGCTTGGAGGGATTGTTCTTTACCTTGACTATTATTTTGATGAACATAATCAAAACATTTGCTTTACTTAGGTTTAGCAGCCTTGAGTTCAACACGGAATGCTCTTAATAATTTATACTATTTATAGTATTTTTTCCCAGAATATCCTTCAGTTGCCAAGAAATTTCGTTGTGAAATGTTTGTGATGCTGATATGTTTCTGTTTGTATCACAGAAATTTGCTGCTGCTGGGACGATAAAACAAAACTACGCAAACATTCTTGTATTGCTGCTGCGGCTTCGGCAGGCTTGTGATCACCCTTATCTTCTGAAGGATGATAATCATGCAAATTTGACCAACCCGGCTTCCATAGAAATGGCAAAACAGCTTCCTAGGGAAATAGTGATAAATTTGCTGGAACATTTGGAAGTACGGCATCCAACTTGTTGCATATGCGTGGTAAGCATCCTGTCTTGAGCCGAGGCAACAACTTTGCCTCTTCATTAATTAAGAAGACGTGCCTAGTTAATTAGTGGAAAACTGGGTGAAACCGAGTTACTTAACATCTATATGTATAAAGTTTTTACCTTATCTCTGGATTTTTTGCTGCAGAAGTGGCTAGTTCTTCCACAACTATTTTAATGAGTAGAATGAGTAGAATAATTTAATTTTGATTTCACCTCATTTTTCAGGAGCCACCTGAAAATTCTGTTATAACAACATGCTGCCATAATTTCTGCTATGAATGTGTACTTGAAAGCTTGAGTGAAGAAGAAGTCTGCCCCGTTTGCAAACAGAAATTAAGTGCTGAATTCGTTTTTTCACGTCCAGTATTAAGGCTCTGTCTCTCTGATGAATCATCCGCAGCAGCAGATGAGTCGTCCTCAATTTTTGAAAAGAGTTACATATCCTCAAAGGTCCAGGCCACCGTCGACACACTTAACTTAATCTTCAACACACCTGCCCTTACTGATAGTGATTCTATTGAACCAAGTCCTAGCAAAGTAGCTGCTTCTAAGGCAATAGTCTTCTCCCAGTGGACTGGTATGCTGGACGTGTTGGAGCTTTCACTGAATAGCAATCTTATAAACTTCCGGAGGCTTGATGGGTCAATGTCCCTCGATGTCCGAGGAGCAGCAGTGGAGGAGTTTAAGACTGACCCAGAGGTAACTTTTCTTGCATTCTATGCTTACTTTTTAGCGTTATATGCAGACACTGATTCATTTCCACCATTCAAGAGATAGTCATAAAGAACTGTTTTCATTCTTCAGGTAAGAGTAATGCTCATGACCCTGCAGGCTGGTAATCTTGGTCTAAACATGATAGCGGCTTGCCATGTGATTATGCTTGATCCCTGGTGGAACCCTTATGCTGAGGACCAGGCAATTGACAGAGCTCACAGAATTGGTCAGACCCAGTCTGTGACTGTCACTCGTTTTACCGTTAATGACACAGTGGAAGATCGCATTTTAGCCCTCCAGGTAATATTTTGGCTGAACATATTAAATTGGTATATTGACAGTTTCGAGAAAATGGTTGGTTCCACGTGTAGTTCATAGCATATATGGTTTATTAGTCATAAGGAACCATGCCCCTTCTCACTTTCAGTTAGTTTTCTGTTCTTATTTATTGGGAAGAATGTGTCACCACCCCTTCTATAAGAAGATGAATTAATGATGAGTGTAGATCGATAGTGTTATATAACAAAGTAACAAGATCTGTGCAGATACATAATCCCTGGAGGACTTGCTTTCTATTTTGAAAATATTCTTTTGTTGGAGGTCTGTTCAGCTAATTATAATATATATTATGGAGTAGCAAGACAGTGGTGTGTGGTTTTCGCGCTGTGCTCGTGTGTATGCATACCCCCTGTTATTTTTTGTTTGTTTGTTTGTTTGACGAAGTGTTTATGTTTCTCTTGCCAGGAGAAAAAGAGAGAGATGGTGGAATCTGCTTTGGGCGAGAAATCTGGTGACACTGAAAGTCGGCTCACCGTAGAAGATCTCGGGTATCTCATCAACGTATAGGGGCTGATCACACTACCCTTGGAATGCATGGCTAGTTAGTTATGCAAGTTCTTCTTGCACAAGTTTCCTGGCCATCTGTAGTGTAGGTTTTATCCTAGTTTTGCAGGCGCTGGAGCGAAGAAAAATTGTCACTTGATATGCGGCACGATTAATTTGATTTCGATGCTCCCATTTGTACATACTCTCTAGTTGAAAGAACATGATGTTTAGGCGTACCTTAGGCAAACGTCGGAACTTTGATGATGATATATATTTGTGTGCAGCTGCGGGCTGCCTGCTTGTTTTTATGTTTTTTTTTGGAAGAGGCTAAACCAAGTCGTTATTTATTCCAATCCCCCTATGGTGGATCATCTTATTTGTTTTGATGCTACATAATTTTGTTCTTTGACTTTGAGAACGTGTAGATTCTAGTTGTATTTGATTTCAAAACATATCATTTCTCAAAAGTGTGTGGGGTTGTTACTTGCCTGGAGGAAGAAACTGTGCAACTTCAGTGGTGTAACTTGAGTTTATCGATCCTTGCTGCTGTTGGGTCGGTGGTACAGAAGAAATTAAATACTACTACAGCCAGGCCCCTGACTCCAGCATTTGCCTAGTTCACTCACGCAGTAGCAAGACATTAAGGTTAAATGTAGCTTGAAAAAATGTGAGAGAGATATTAAGGTGAGATGTGATTCAGTTTTTCGTGTTACTTGTAATGCTGGTGATAAACTGATAATCAAACACTAAAGCTTATTTTTGGGGAACACGAAAGCTATTTACTTTTTTTGAGGGTGATTTACTTGTTTTTTCTAGGATCCAAAGTTTGTTTTAGACTCCAAAGCTTTTTTTTTAGCTTATACTCCAAAGCTTCTTCTGTGGGCTGCATATACGACACGAAGCGAAACTACTTGGGTGGCCCGCCAACGCGCTGTGCCTAGTGGGCCACGAAAGAATAGGAACTACTTGGACGAGCGGTTCTGATCCCGGGCCTTCCTCGCTACTGTGCTCTTCTCCGACGCCGGCGTCGATGGAGGCGGAGGCGGAGATCCCCGAGGAAGCGAAGCCGCCGAGGATGAACCGCAGGCAGTGGAAGGCCGCGAGGGGGAACCGCGAGGACAAGTGGACGAGGAAGGACCGCCTGCTGCTGGAGGCGAACGCGGAGAAACGCCGCGAGCAGGAGGCCGCGGAGGCGGCGGCGGACCTGGCGGCGGAAGCGGCAAACAAAGAGGACCCGGAGGCCGCCATCGCGACGCGCTACCGCGAGAGTTGGATCCAGATATTCTCCCGCTCCCACGGCTCCTACGAGGACGCCAGTAAGCACTGATTCCTTGGTTCTTCAGTTCAGTCCTCCTCTCCCCCCCGATCCCGGCCATTGATTCCTCTTTACTTTTTGATCTTGAGGGTTCGATTTGTTTGGTGAATTGTCATGGGTGAATTACTTGTCTGAATTTTGATCCTGCAGCCTCTATTCTACCGATGCGGTACACCGACGAGCCCCCGCCGCCCTATACCCGTGTAGGCTATGCTGATTCCGTGGTCATCTTCTCCGTGAAGGTGACACAAGTAAACCAGTGCCTCGAGTGGCCGCTGGATGTATACGGCATCGTTGCTGCGCGGGATTCAGTAGACCGCAATCGGAACCTCATCTTCAACCGCACCAGAGACAATTGCCAGACGCTCACCCCGGAGGTATATATATGCTCATTTACTTGATGCTATCTCAAGATGATATGCTAATCATCACACACGCAATGAGGGCGATTTTGAAATTATCTGTGATAAAGTGATGTAGTTTGAGTTCGAGCCGCCACGTTTTGACCATGGCTTGTACGCATCGGAAACAAGTTGTACACTAGAAAAGTTAACAAATCAGCTTGTGCCTGGTACATTTCAAGCACACCGGCTGGTCTTTCTTAAAGGTGATCAATTGTCCAAGTAATTATAATCAATGGTTCCAGAATTATTTGTGCTCACCTTTTCTATTGCTTTTCAATTTTATATTGTAAAGTAATCAAACAAAAACGTGCCTATGCTTTCTACTATTGGGCAACTACTGTGGTTGCAATCAGAACTCAAGTAGCTTACCAGGTTTGACAGTGGACCTTTTGTCAGCTTCAAGTTATCGGATTTGTCTTGCTTCCTTCTAATAGACAAGATCCCTGGATGATATAATTTTCTGCTCTTAGTCTAGTTTCCGTTTGTTCGGGCATGTCTGTTAATGGGGTTAGGCATATGTGATACTTTATTCAATAGGGAAGATTGACCAGTTAAATTTTCTTAGTTCCAGCAGTGCCAATCTCACTGTAGAACAGTATGGCAGTGAAATTTTACTGAATATTTATGTTTGGTCTCTTATTCACTAAGAACACAAATTTGATTACTTTGGAAACGTCATAATGCAGGATGCCTCTCTATCGTTGACTGGTCCTACCCGTGCTATCGTGATCATTGATCCTGTCAACTACGAGGTCGAGCTGAAAGTGAAGGGAGACACGCCTTCTCAAGATAAATTCCTAAGCCTTCTACTCATTGAGGACAAGTACTATGCTTCTGGTGAACCTTGCCATGGAGTTCACTGCCACACATACTCTTCTAAGCTAAGCACAGTGGAGTTGACAATCGGCCATCTTGCACAAACAGTAGAGGCTACTATCACATTTCAGGTCATCGAGGGATCCTGGCCAACTCACCATCATGGGCGATTTGTTGCACGTATGGCTCGTCTTAATGATCTGGAGATGGTGCTGCTTGATTCTCGGGATGGCATGGTGTCTGTCATGAGTGATGGTGTGATTGAGCTTTCACGATGTGTTGTGCCCGTCGAAGCAGATGGAGAACTGAAGCTTTGGGTGGATGCATGGCAGGGCAATGACCAGGCTGATGTTGTTGGCAAAGATCAAGTAACATTTGCACCTAGAAAAGCAGGTAGAAGTGAGGATACGTGTGATGTTGGGTTTTGTAAGATGCGAGTCAATGTTGTTTGGTCTCTTGTTGTGAACTGGTGATAAGTAGAAAAAAAGCACACAATCCTCCACGTAAAACACACAATCCTGCTTTCTTTTTGTGAAAATAAGTAAAGCACACAAGGGTTGTGTTACGCCACACAGTTCTTACGCACTATTATTTCACACACTGCATATCGATAGATGCAAGTACATAGTCGTAGACCCGTCCACATGATATATATATGCTCACACACACCATAAACCCCACACGCATCATGCGCGTTCACTTCTACCGGCATGTTGCATGTGCTTCTCCCTGCTAGCTATCTAGCTGCCCGGAACCCAGATGATGCTGAGCTTCGTGAGGAAGTGGCACACGGTCACCTCCCCCGGCTTGAGGTTGTGCAGCTCAAAGAAGGGGTTCTTTGGGCTCCACTTGGACGTGTCGAGGTGGCACACCGCCAGAGCCTCCATTGTCTTCGGCACCGCGCCGTCCTCCACGCTCGTCAGCGTCACTGTGTATGCGGACGTAGGGTTGGCTGTGTGGCAGTAGTACACGGCGTACGGGTAGGTCAGATCATGGCAGGTCACGATCTCCGACGACTCACCGGAGACCTTCAGGACGGCCGTCACGTTGTACCTCCCGCGAAGTGCCCGCGTGCCCGGAGCTTCGACGGGCAAATCGGCGGCGGAGAACGCGCGGACGTTGCGTGTCCTGAGAAGGGACGGAGGGAGCTCGGCGAGGGACTCGAGGGAGGTGGCGCAGCCGGCGCTTTGGCCAGGGAGTGTCCGTGGGTGCTCGCACATGTCCAACGTCCACCGTATCTTTCTGGCCATCCAGAGGGACGCCGGTGCGAACATGGAGATTATGTCGGAGAGGCGTTCGCTGGAGAAAGGGATGGAGCCAGCGACGCTGCGGGGAAGAAGACTCGGCAGGGAGCTGGTCGGCGGGATGGTCGGGGTGATGATGAAACCTGGTCGCAGCATGTCATGGAAGAAGAAGACGTCGGCCTGCTGCCTTTTGGTACTGTGGCTGTGAGCCTTGTGATGATGACTGCCCTGTCCTGTTATACGGCATGCAACGCGTATGTGCGATAGTGAGTATCATTTTTGAGAGAGTTTGTATTCAAGTAACTAATTCACAGAGATATTAAGATTTCTGAATCTGAATTTCAAAAATAGTAAAAAAGCAAGGAAACTGTACCATTCACATGTGTCTCATGTTGGCTTAAAATTATTTTCTGGACCTCTTTCTGTTCTGACCCATATGACATTGTGGCTTTGTTTGGATCATCTTCCTGTTCTGACCCATATGACATTGTGGCTTTGTGTGGATCATCTTCTTGTTCTGACCCATATGACATTGTGGCTTTATTGGGATCATCTTCCTGTTCTGATCCATATGATATTGTGGCTTTATTGGGATCATCTTCCTGTTCTGATCCATATAACATTGTGGCTTTGTTCGGATCACCTTCCTGTTCCGACCCATATGACATTGTGGCTTTGTTCGGATCATCTTCCTGTTCCGACCCATATGACATTGTGGCTTTGTTCGGATCACCTTCCTGTTCCAACCCATATGACATTGTGGCTTTGTTCGGATCATCTTCCTGTTCCGACCCATATAACATTGTAACTTCACGTGGACCCTCTTTGTGTTCTGACCCAAATGACATTGTGGCTTTGTTCGGATCATCTTCCTGTTCTGACCCATATGAAATTGTGATTTTGTGTGGATCATCTTCCTGTTCTGACCTATATGACATTGTGGCTTTGTTCAGATCACCTTCCTGTTCCGACCCATATGACATTGTGGCTTTGTTCGGATCACCTTCCTGTTCCGACCCATATGACATTGTGGCTTTGTTCGGATCATCTTCCTGTTCCGACCCATATGACATTGTGGCTTTGTGTGGATCACCTTCCTGTTCTGACCCATATGACATTGTGGCTTTGTTCGGATCATCTTCCTGTTCTGACCCATATGAGATTGTAACTTTGTTTGGATCATCTTGCTCTTTTGACCCATATGACATTGTGGCTTTATGGGGATCCTCTTCTTGTTCTGATCCATGTGATACTATATCTTTGCTTGGAACATCTTCACCTTTGTCCCAGACTTCATTGCGGTGAGGACAATTTGCATAAAAATGAGTCAACAAGGCAATCAACATGCATTCAAAGACACCAAACTAAAAACACATTATATGCACAATCTACTAATTACGTAGAACATGTCTAGTTGATGCCTCTCTATAGTAGTCATGACAACACCAAAACAAATATAACTTAGGTTTGCAGTATGCATGGCTAGTGCATAAAACTAACTCTTCATATCCCAACGAAGAAAGTCTTGCCTCCAATCCATAATAATTGTCAGGGTTTTAGCTCAATTTACTCTAAATTTGAACTAAAATCCTGACATTTATTATTGATCGGAGGGATAAAAGGAAAATGAAAAGGTATAAAAGAGTAAAAAATTAAAAATATTTGGCTATCCCTATTAATTTTATTTTCTTATAATATTATTTCGCCCTGTGCACTGCCAAGGGTTAATAATATTGTTAGCAGTTAAATAACAAAAAGTGGATGATTTATGTCAATCTGAGAGTATCACCACAAGATTTTTCTGAAGCTGTGGCTACTTTGAGTGGTTGTAAGTAGACATGGCAATTGCATTGAACAGAAAGGTCACAGTGCAGAGGGAGGGAAGGGGGAGACCATTTTGTTGGCCTAAGAGGTCACTGATAGCTGGAGGCATTGAAGTTCCAGGAGGGAGCGTCTCCCAGTAGGCCTTCGTCATTGGCGTCTCCGATTTCCGTGCTGCCGTTGTGGCGGCATTGACGAAACTCGCATGCCACCCTCCTCCTCTGGCGATCTGAGAACAGAAGAACAAATAAAACAAAACAATCGTCACAGGACACACACTAACTACGAAATACACAACAACTATAGCTACGCAACACACACTAATTAGCAACGTAAATGCGACTGGGAGTGTGATTTAGGCATATGGACTCACCAAGAGAAGTGACGCGATGAGTGGCACAAGCATGTTGTGTGCTACCATGTGCTGCATTGCTATTGCTGTTGGTAATGGTAATGAAGCAAAGCGTTTGAACCAGGGCCCTATTTGTAGACCCGTGAGTGTGGATATATGTTTAATGGTTAGCGAGATGCTTTTAAAGTACTACCTAGTTGACGAGTCCAAGATTCATGAACAACATATACAAAACTATGACCACATACCCTTAATTAGGCAGGATGCCCCACTGGGCAATGACCACTCAGCCATTCAGGTGACAACTTGTGGTTAAAGAGTGCACCATGCGTTCCACGCTTTTCTTTCTTTATTGGATACGGACGTGGCATGATTGCGATTGTGCATCACGCATAGAAATTCTCGGTAAAAATCTTGTCTTGATAGAAAAATAATGTAATACGTCTTATATTTTCGAATGGGAGGAAGTACTTTGATATATCTGAATCGAATATTCATACATGTTGGACCAAGAGTAAACGTACTCCAATGACATTAGTCATTCACCTCATATTTGATTCATTTTTTTAATCAGAACAAATATACAATATTGAGTAACAAGGTGAGCCTGGATTTTCTGGTGTATAATCACCTTCCAAAGTTCTATTCAGCCCTCTCTCGAATCTTTTCCTTATATAAAAAATACTTCATCAAAAAGGTTTAATTAGTGTTCCCGCAGGAGGATCTCCAATCCTGATCCACACAACAATATTTCTTAGCGCACTATTCAAGATATATAGTACTATAATTTTAGAAACAACAATTACAATGCATTAATTTTCAAAAGTTGCATCTAAATTTGATGATTTTGGGCTAATACCTGCATGTGATTGGAGGAGTAACATTTTTCTCCTATGCTAGTACCTATAAGAGGAGTAACATACCCCCTCCATCCTCAAATAAGTGGACGTGCAGGATTTTCAAGATAGGTTATTAAGTGGATAGAAGATTGCATTGGAAGATGTAAACCAATATCTCTCTTCTCTTTAATTTTTCCACATTCCATGAGCTAAATACATGTAGAAAATAAAGATAACATGTGATGTATATTACTGGGTTTGATTTATGTATGATGAGAGAGAAGTAACTTTTGCTATTTTAAAATCACTGAAAAATAGAAGTACACTCTTTTAAGGTTAAAGTTTGAGGCTAAACGTCCACTTATTTGAGGCTGGAGAAAGTAGGTGGTAAGATGCAACCACAAGCACTACCAACTAATTATTTTAATGACATGTGAGAGAAGTTTATGGATGTTACTATCATACTACTATAAGATAATGAGCCTTTCTACCTTACCACATACTACCTCCATCCCAAAGAATAAGGCGTGTTTATATTTCAAGACGAATTTTAACCATAAAAATTGAGCAAAAAAATCTTGATTATATTATATGTAATTAATATCGTTTGGATTCGTACTGAAAAGCATGTTCTAATAATGCTAATTTTATACAAACAATCTTTATATATTTGAAGAAATTCTTGGTCAAACAAAAAATACGTAAAATGAGGACGTCTTATTTCTTGAATCGGAGGGAGTATAAGATAATATCCACTACTCTCTCCGTCGTCAAATAAGTGTATTTCTAGTTTTAAAATTTGTTCTAAAAGGTGTATATCTACACTATCAATGCAGTTAGTTAATGTGTACTTATATCTGTCCCTTCCTTGTCTGGTCTAACCCTAGTGTTTAAACAACACACCGCGTGAAACTTGCGCTTGGTTTTTTAATTCTGCATTAAGACTAGACTGGCCCAGGGACCTTGCGACATGACAAATCTTCTCCATTACCCAAGCAAGCTTAGAGCATCTTCAGCCGTTGGGCTCGTCAAGCCAAAATCTAGCGCTATTTAGCGCTGGATTGGACGAAAGTTTGACCTGAGAAGGACCATTTTCCCAGCGGCGAATCCAGGATGGATGAAAGTTTTTGACAAGATTCAGCGAAATCAGACAAAACTAGACGAAACTCGTTCAAACATAAACGAAATTTAGTGATATTTAACGTATATAGGCGAGTTCGTACATATATAGGACGAATTCGTACATATATTTGAATTCGGCCAGATGCAAACATAAACTACAACTAAATAGCGGCCTTCTACATGGTAAAAGGCTGTGTAGTCGGCGCCGTCATCGTCGTCGCTCGAGTTGCCGGCGTCCTCGGACGGCGGCGCCTCGTACCAGCGGCTACAACCCTGGCCTGGGTCACCGGCGCGTGGCGGCGTCGGCCGGTAGAGGTCATCCTCGCTGCTCTCCTCGAGCTTGATCAGCTCGACGGGTCTGGGCGCGGCGTTCGTTGCCGAGGCCGGTGCGGCTGCGCGGACGGCGCGTTGCCGCGCGACAGCCAGGTCCAGCAGCCGTCACTGCTGCTCCGCCTCCTGCCGCTCCCAGTCCCGCCTGGACCACTCCAGCGCGGCGTCGATGAGGAGGGTGTTGTCGGCTGGCACCAGGTCCTTCAGCGACCTGGCGATCGCCTCCTCCGCCGTGGCATCCTCGGCGCGCTGGGCCTCCTCCTTGGCGAGCTGGTTCGCGGCGGCCTCCTTCTTCGACGACTTCCTCTTCCGCCCGCGCGATGGAGAGGAGAAGGGTTGGTCGCGGATGACGAGGGCGCCGCTGCTGCGCCCTTTGGTCGGCGGTGGCGACGCCGGCTCCTTCTTGACGAAGCGCGGTGTCGCCGGAGACGTCGGCTCCTTCTTGATGTAGCGCGTAGGCGCCGACCCGCCGGACCTGGACGCGGACCGCGACCCAGACGAGGAGGAGGACGGCGCCATCCTCCTCGGCGTCTAGGAACTACCGTGTCGGTGCGACACGGCAGCCGCCTCCGGTGGCGGCATCCCCAGAACGGGGGAGTTTCCTCCCTCCATGTGCGCGAGCACATTCGCGAGGGTGCGGCCAGGCGCGCTCCACCACCGGCGGCGTCCGGTGGCTTTGTTCCTTGCAGCAGGTGGAGGAGGGACGTCGTAAGCGGCGAGTTCGCGCTCATACCTGTGCCGGAAGAACTCCGTCCACGCCGTGTAGTTGTCCGGCCAGAACCGCTCCTCTGCGCGCTGCTCGTCACTGAGAGTGACGAGCACAACGTCGATCTCCGCCTCCAGGGTGGAGTGTGTTGTCGGCAGCGGCGGGATCGGGACGCCGCCCGCGCTGAGCCGCCATCCTCCCGGCGCGCGGAAGTCCGACGGCGCCTGGTACCCCGCCATGTGGAGGAGCCGCCCCTCCCATTGGTGGAGGGAGCGGCGGCCGAAGCCGTTGTTGGAAGCGCCATCGTTGTTTGCCATTGCGATCGCCGAGCTCGAGGTTGGGGAAGATTGGGGAAGTTTGAGGGAGACGGAGGCGTGGTGAATGTGGCCAGGCGCGGTAGTTCGGCGATAAATAGAGGTCGATACGTGTGACACCGATGCATTGGCATTAACTCGCCGCGTGGAAGCTACGCGATCGGCGAAGACTGACCGGCGGCAGGCTTTTTCAGCGCGTGGAAGGAGACACGCGGGAAGTTTTCTCGGTGTTTCCCGCGCTTTCGTTTCGTCCGGAGTCTCCGAGCGCTCCCCGGGGGGGCGGGGATGGCCTGGGCTCCCCGGACGGATGAAAGGCCTAATCCGGACGAAAACGAGAGTCCGGGGGCGCAACTGGATCGTTTTCGTCCATCTGGATGCAAAAAAAAAAGCGTCCTGAGGGTCTCGTCGGGGAGACGGCTGGGGATACTCTTAGCACAGACTAGCTAGCTGTGGAGCCAGCAAGAGGAAAAGTACGGACAAGCCACTTAATGCACTTGCTTCACATGTAGGCATGGGCGAAGCTCCCAGTAGGGTAAGGTAGGTATCTTGATTTTCAGTGAATACACTTAGGTGCGCGTGTTTTTCTGTAAATTTTGAGTGGTCATACGTCGAAAATGGACTCCGTATGAGAAAGTTATGTGTGTTTCGGTGAACAGAGCGCAAATCCGATTACAGACAAAAAAATAGACTATTTTGCCGCCAAACATAAACTCGTATTCTAGGTTCAATTTAAATAACATTGCTTGTATTACATAAATTTATCATTGAATGTACCCTAGTATATACAAGATAAGCTTGAGTTATTTATTGTACATACTTGTAGAATTGAAGACTTTAAAGATTTTAAGATATTTGAAATGCACATCATACTTTCTCCAACCACATTATTATCCTATTAAGATGACATTGGGTTTGCCCATGGTGACATGAAAAATTGAAAGAAATTTTTCAGCAAAAAAGATAATCAAAACCGAGTTACGCGAACGAGGGATAATCAAACGTCTTAATTGTTCGAATTACATTATATTTTTTAAAAAGATGTAAAGCTTTGCCGTTGAGTTAGTATTATTGGTATGTTTTTTAGATTTTGCTTATAATTAAATATGCTTTTATTTTTATTGTATGATATCATTACTTTTTTAGGACTATTTTGATATTTGCATCATTTAAGATTCGCCCTACCTTGAATTTTATTCGTCCTTCACCACTGCATGTAGGGGGCACTTAGCCGGTGTTTAATATTCTATGCATCTCTAGGCGTCGTCCTGAAAACTATCTTCTGCGTAGGTCTACCACTGCCGTGTAGTCCTCTATATCTGCGTTGAACCAGTGTATACAAAGTTAGCTTTTCTGTTTTCCGTTTTAGTGCTACTTTCTCTGCTTAGTAAGAGTATGTATGACACCACGCTCATGCAGTCATCACTACAAGGAAAAGCCTTATTGCCGGCGCACCAAAAACGGCTATTGCCGGCGCACCAGAGTCCGCCGGTGCGAACAGGCCGGTGGTAACAAGTTACCGCCGGCGCACCAGCTGGTGCGCCAGCAGCAACATGAATTATCCCCGGCGAACCAGGCCTAGTGCGCCGGCGGTACGTTTTTTCGAAATTAAAAAAAAAGCCCGATCCAGATCTAGATCTAGATCTAGATCTAGCTCGGGTTCATCTAGCTCGGGTCCTCGAAAATAGTGGCCGTGCGTCGCCTTGTCGTCGTTGCCGCGCCGGAGGAGAATGAGGCCGGAGGTGGTGGTGGTTTAGGAGGAGGAGCATGAGGCCGGAGGTGGTGGTTGTGGTTTAGGAGAGGAGGAGGAGGAGGAGGAGAAGATGGCCGGAGGTGGAGGTGGTGGAAGAGGAGGAGAAGGAGAAGGCCGGAGATGGAGGTAGAGCCCCGAGGTGGAGGAGATTACCGAAGGAGGAGGAGGAGGTCATCGGAGCCGAAGTAGTAGGAGGTCACCGGAGTAGTAGGAGGTCACCGGAGTAGTAGGAGGAGGAGGCCGTCGGTGAGTATTGCAAGGAGAAGAGGAGGAGGGAAAGAGAAGAAGGGGGGGAAGTGAGGAAAGAGAAGAGGGAGGAGGGCCGGCATGAATATATAGTACAGCTTACCGCCGGCGCACCTAGTATGGTGGTGCGCCGGGGGTAAATTTTTTATTTTTTTCACCCAAATCTTAAACCTGAAAAAAGTCCTGTTTCTGTTTTCCAATTGACGAATCCATTTTTTGTCCAAACGACCGTAGGCCGTTGAATTCGAATAGGAAATTTCGCGTAGATAGATTTTGATATAAAAAAGTTTTTCATCGGAGGTCGTATGCAACCAGAAATCCAGTTTTACCGAAAGATGACGCCATTTTGCATAATATATCGAAATTCATTTTTTCAATTTTTTATTAAAGGTAGATTACATAATACATGGGCAGTTCAAAGGATTTTATTTTTTGAATTTTCTATAATTTTCTTTTATTTTTTTCAAAACTGAAAAGGCGGTCCAGGGGGGGTGGTGTGGGAGGGAAAATCATGGCAGCCGGCGCACCATCAAGCTGCAGCGCCGGCGGTAAGAAACTTACCACCGGCGCACCAACATGGTGATGCGCCGGCGGTAAGGGCTCGATTTTCTTTGATCTGGTCTGGTCCCCTTCGAACTTTATCGCCGGCGCGTCTTTTTTGCTTGTGCGCCGGCAGTAAGATACCATCGCCGGCGCGGCGACATGTAGGTGCACCGGCATTATTTGCCACCGGCGCATGGATTTGCTGGTGCGCCGGTACTGCTATTTCCATCTATAGACTTTTTTCTAGTAGTGATGCTAAGGATCTACTGTATAAAACTATCTTACACTATTGCAAACTCTACGTTAACTATCTGGAACATCTACGGTTGGCTAGCTATCTACAGATTGTGAGCAACTAAACTGCAGTGCACAAAATATATGGACAACAAGATACCCACCCATGTTTCAAAAAGGATCTACTGTCGGATCTAAATCTCATGCATCTATATTGTTTGTCCTGCTTCAGTCTCTCTGGTTTTCAGTTATTAATTATGATACCAGTGAATGTTTTCATTAGAATGGGCAAACTGACGGCATGTATCAAGGTATTACTAGGAAGTTAGCTGACTGCAATGCTAGCAAGCGATACGCGGCATAAATGATAAGTAGTGCGATTATATAGTTCACAAAGTATCTTGATATAAATAGGACATAACAGTTTCAGAGATTGTGAAACAATGTAAAGTCAGTGCACTGGCATTTACACGGATGGAAAAAAGAGACAGCAGATAAACAACATAGCTACCATCACTTGCTAGTGAAATTAACCATATATTATTAAACATAGAAAACAACAACTGTTATTACAAAAGGTCATCTCAACGTTGTTAAGGTATGAGGGTTTGGGAGGAACTGGCTCAACGCTCTGGGGCGTGGCCTATCTCATATATATAGGGGTACCAAAGGGTACGTACAGGGTTACAAATACAAATACAGAATATACAGTCTAACACCCTCCCTCAATCTTAACTGTGGCCTGAAGTATTCAGTAAGTTAAGATTGCGTCTACATCTAAGGAACAGTGGAAGCGGAAGCGGTTTGGTGAAGATGTCAGCAAGCTGGTCCTTAGACGAGATGAACTTTATCTGTAGTCGTTTCTGAGCAACTCGCTCTCTCACAAAGTGGTAATCAACCTCTATGTGTTGTCAGCAGATAAACAACATATGTGGCGCCAATGTTGTCACAACATAGCATGGAACACTGGATTGAGCGACAGATATGTGGCGCCAATGTTGTCACACCACAGAATGGGCGGCTGCTTAGGAGTCATCTTCAATTCTCGAAGTAAAGACTGCACCCAAATAATCTCAGCGGTGGCATCTGCAACAGATTTATACTCCGCTTCAGTGCTGCTACGACAGACTGTGGCTTGCTTGCGTGCACTCCAAGCGATCAAGTTAGAACCCAGAAATACAGCATAGCCCCCCATTGATCGCCGGTCATCAGGGTTGCCAGCCCAGTCCGCATCACTGAAGGCAGAAAGCACAGCCGTGGGCGCCGGCAAAAGGTGAAGACCATGTGTGAGAGAGGAACTCACATAGCGCAAGATGCGCTTGACAGCAGTCCAATGAGTATCCCGTGGCGCATGCGGGTACTGACAGACACGGTTTACTGCATAGGAAACATCAGGACGAGTGATGGTAAGGTACTGGAGACCTCCAACAATGCGGCGGTACTCAGTAGCATCATCAGCAGACAGCAAAAGACGGGAGAGACTTGTATAGGATCTCTCCATTAGGTAGGATCATAGGATCAACCCAGAAAAAACATACTTTGAACAGGCGAAAAAATCTGAAAATAATAAACAACATGCATATAGGTTGTATCTACAACTCCAAGAAATTTCAGCTTAAAATCTGATCTACACTTGGAGAAACAAAAAAGACAAATTCTATTGTGAATAGTGTCAGATCTGGTTGAGTAGTATTTCACACTATTCACACTCAGATTTATCTTTTTTTGTCTCTCCAAATGTATGTCGAATTTGAAGTTGCAAATTTTTGGCGTTGCATATATAACATAGATGTGTGTTGTGATTTTTTTTCAGATTTTTTGAACATTTTTTGTCTTTGCAAAAAAATTGTTCTCATATATCCTATCTAAGACCTGATCCTACCCAAGTCTTCCCCAGCAAAAGACCACCATCAGCAGATAGAATCTCAGTAGAGGACATCGGTGTAAGCGCAGCCTTGCAAGCAAGCATACCAGCACGGCGCAAGAGATCCTGTGAGTACTTCTGCTGAGAAAGAGTGAGCCCATCGCCAGAATAGGTAACCTCCAAGCCAAGAAAATAATGTAGCTTGCCAAGATCCTTGAGAGCAAACTCAGACCCAAGAGCGACAATCAACCTGTCCGTAGCAGCAACAGATGAGCTGACCAAGATAATATCATCAACATAGACCAGCAAATACATGGTGAGCTGGGACGCTGAAAAATGAACAGTGAGGTGTCAGCAGTGGAGGGAACAAATCCATGAGCGCGAAGAGCTGCACCAAGCCGGGCATGCCAGGCGCGAGGCGCCTGTTTCAGGCCATAGAGAGCTTTCACCAATCGACAAAGATGCTGTGGACGAGCAGGATAAACAAAACCAGGGGGTTGGCGCATGTACACCTCTTCCTCCAAAACGCCATGAAGGAAAGCATTCTGAACATCCAACTGACGAAGAGTCCAGCCCCGAGTAACAGCAAGTGACAAGAGCAGCCGAATATTGGTAGGTTTAACAACAGGACTGAATGTATCCTCGTAGTCAAGCCCATACCTTTGCTTGAACCCTTTGGCAACCAGACGAGCCTTGTAGCGCTCAATGGAACCATCGGCATGCTTCTTCACCTTGAATATCCATTTGGAGTCAATTATGTTGACACCCGAGCGGGGAGGAACGAGCTGCCACGTGTCATTGTTCTGAAGAGCTTGATATTCTAGATCCATGGCAGCACGCCAATGTGGAATGCTCATAGCAGCCTGATAGTGTCGTGGTTCAGCAGACGGGTCCGCTTGCGCTTGAGCAAGGCAAGAGGCAATCCATGCAACAGTGCCATCGGTGCGCTCCTGGGGGCGATGAATCCCGCTGCGACTACGTGTATGTGGACGCAGTGCAGGCGGAGGCGGCGGTGGTGGTGGAGGTGGCGGTGTTGGCGAGGATGACACGGGCGAGTCGACACTCTCAGTGGTCGAGGGCGACGTACAGGGGGTCGCCGGTCCAGTGGAGAAGGCCGGCCCAGCAGGAGCCGACCGCGCGGGCGACGTACAGGGAGGCGACGCCGGCCTGCTTGGACCAGGCGACACCGCGGGAGATGGCTGTGGGCTGGGCACCGGCCCATCGGCGGACGGCGAGGCGGACGCCTCGGGACGCGACGCCGCTGCATGTCCCATGCAGCGATCGACGTCGGTGGCAGCACGCGGCGCGGCGGGCGCATCCAGGAGCTCAAGGCAGGCTCCGCGACCGGTACCTGCACCGTGGTTAGGCAGTAACACAGGCGAATATGCAACATCATCAAATTGGCCAAGACTAACTGGAGAGTTATTTGTGGGTGGTGAAACAGTTGAAGATGATGGCATATCGGAAAAGGGAAACACGTTTTCATCAAAGACAACGTCGCGAGATATGTAGACACGGTTTGTGGGAACATGGAGGCACTTATAGCCTTTGTGAAGAGCACTATAACCGAGAAAAACACACTTTTCGAACGAAACTCAAGCTTTCGATTGTTGTAGGGCCTAAGGTGAGGCCAACACGCACAACCAAAAACCTTGAAGAACGTATAATCAGGGAGTTCCTTGAACAAGAGCTCAAGGGGTGTCTTCATATTAAGGAGCCGTGTGGGAGTTCTATTGATCAAAAAACACGCGAGTGGAAAAGGCATCACTCCAAAAGCGAAAAGGCACAGATGCATGAGCAAGAAGTGTGAGGCCAGTTTCAACGATGTGGCGGTGCTTGCGCTCAACCGCACCGTTTTGCTGATGTGTGTGTGGGCAAGAAACGCGATGCGAGATCCCAAGTTTGCTAAAGAAGGTGTTGAGGTTGCGATATTCACCACCCCAATCCGACCGAACATGAATAATTTTGTGGCTAAGGAGTCGCTCGACATGAAGCTGGAATTGCACAAACACATTAAACACATCAGCTTTGCTTTTAAGTAAATAGAGCCACGTAAAGCGACCGTACGCATCAATGAAACCGACATAATAAGTATGACCACTAACGGAGGTTTGGGCAGGGCCCCATACATCTGAATAAATGAGTTCAAGAGGTTTATGAATAACTCTAGTAGAGGAAACAAACGGTTGCCGATGACTCTTTCCCTGCTGACAAGCATCACACACTGCTAGACTTTTATTGCTAGATAACGTAGGGAGCTCATGGCGACGAAGAACATGGCTCACTACCGGAGACACAGGATGACCAAGGCGCGCATGCCAATGTGCAGTCGACACACGCACCCCACTGAAGACCTCCGGGCCTGACGGCGCCTCCAACGCGTACAAGCCCTGGTGAACTCGACCTCTAAGCAGAACCTCCCGCGTGACTCGGTCCTTTATGAGAAGATGAAACGGATGAAACTCACAGAAAACATCATTATCATAAGTAAACTTACGAACAGAAAGAAGGTTGCGAGTTACTAGGGGAACACGGAGGACATTGCGAAGATGTAATCGGCGGGGGGTGTTAGAGAGAAGAGATGCTTGGCCAACATGAGTGATGGGCATACCTGAACCGTCAGCGGTGCGGACCTTGTCTTGGCCACGGTAGGGCTCGTTGGAGTTGAGCTTACCCATCTCACTTGTCATGTGATCCGTTGCCCCGGTGTCGAAGTACCAGGTGGGATCAATGGCGAAGGAGGGGGTGTAGCCGGAGTAGTTGTCGGCGATGGCGGCCTACTTCTCGTTGCCGCGACCGTCATTGCCGATGCCGAGGAAGTCGCGCTTGAAGCGACGGTGGCACCGGGATGCAAGGTGGCCGTCGATGCCGCACAGTTGGCAAGTGGGGCGAGGGCGCCCACCCGAGGATGGCGGAGCTGGTGGGCGAGGCTGCCATTGGCCGGGTGGGCGAGGCTGCCACGGACCTCCAGCGGGCGGGCCACCAGGGGGCGAAGGGGCGCCGCGACCACGACCACCACTAGGGGCGCCACGGTAGGCCGCATGTGCGGCGAAGTCGTGGACGACGGAGGCCTCTTGGCGACGCGCCTCAACACGCCGCTCGGTGGCCAGTAAGCGCGTGTACAGCTCATGAGGAAGGATCGGTGTGATTCGATCCTCCACATGCTCCACCAGATTGTCATACTCCTTGTCAAGTCCATGTAGGACATGCTCAACGAACTCGGAGTCCCGGAGAGGCTGGCCGATAGAGGTCAGCGTGTCCGAGATTGTTTTGATCTTGTTGAAGTAGTCGTGTGCAGAGGAGTTCAGCTTCTTGCAGTCGCCGAGTTGGCGACGAAGATCATTGCCTCGGGCCACGGACTGCTGAGCATAGCTCTGCTCGAACGTGCGCCAGATGTCGTAGGAGGTGGCGGCAAACATCACAAGGCCGGCGACGCCCTCCGTGAGCGAGGACTGCAGTGCCGAGACGATAGCCTGGTCTTGGGCGACCCGGCGGCGTAGAGGGGTTTTCCGCCTCCACCCTCGTGCCGTTCGCCGTCGGTGCAGCCGACCGTACGAGACGGACGGGGAGACTCCCATCGACGAACCCATCGAGGCGACGGCTGCGAAGAAGAGGCAAGATCTGCGCGCGCCGGCACGGATAATTATCAGGTTTAAGACGCACAGTAATCAGATTGGTTAGCTGATACGGAGTTGGGGCAGCGCCATCCGCGGAGGCCGGAGCGTCGGCGATGGCGGGCGATGCAGCGGGGGCCGTCAACAACGGGATCGGCGGCCCGGACAGGTTGGTGCCGGCAAGGGGCGATGCAGCAGCGACGGTGGACGCGAAGTTGGGCGGTGGCGGCGGGAACGCACCACTGGAGAAGCTGGAGAAGGAACCCACCTCTAGGTGTAGCGGGCGGGTCGTGCTGTACAATGCCATCTGACTCGTGGCGCTCGTGGCAAGGAGCCGAGCGAGCGACGGCGGGACGGCGAGGGCAGTGGAGGCCGTGGAGGACGGCGGGACGACGAGGGATGTGGAGGCCGTGGAGGACGGCGGGACGGCGAGGTCCGTGGAGGCAGGATCGGTGGCGGGGAGGGCACCCGAGGCGCTTGAAGCGGCTGCACCAGTCGTCATGGCGGCGGCGGCGCGATCGGAGAGATCGGTGGCGACGGCCAAGAGAGAAAGAGAGGTGCGGCGGCCGGGGGTAACCCTAATTGCGGTGCTCCGATACCATGTTAAGGTATGAGGGTTTGGGAGGAACTGGCTCAACGCTCTGGGGCGTGGCCTATCTCATATATATAGGGGTACCAAAGGGTACGTACAGGGTTACAAATACAAATACAGAATATACAGTCTAACAAACATTGGGCAGCACGATTAACTTCAGGAATCAGGAAAGAAAAAAGATCGGCCACCAATACCACCACAAAACCTTCAATGTAAGTTGTACATTATACGTATGTTGAGAGCACATTATACGGAGAACTCATAGCGGAAAATTGGAATGAACCATCTGATGCCCGCACTGAAATGTGCCCTGAAAACAAAGCAGCAAATAATATGAATTGTCCAAATACACAGCACATATGTATATCAGAAAACATGAGGACAGAAACAAACGGGCATGCCTGTGTAGGATATAGTAAGTATTTGTACAGTTAGGAAAGCACTTCCTATAATATACTAGAAAATATGCACGAGCGTTGCGGCGGATTGTTTTTTATTAAGTATGTTATTTTAGGGGACACAACATCAAAAATATTTGAGAATATATTTTTGCTCATTTTCAAGTGTCTAACTTCATCCACGAATCTCACTTAGCTAAATTGCCTTACAACTAATTTTTAGATTTTTATAAAATCTCAATTCACATGAAATTGTAATTTAGATAGTTTTCAGATTGAGTCAGAAGTAAGGGGCCCCCTCACCGAAAATCATTAGTGTAGCTCGAGCTACACATGGCTCTTTTTTTGAAAAAGTTAAAGACAACATTTTAAAGTTTCAAAGAAATTTGAACTTAAATCTACATGTTGACAATATTATGATCTATAAACATGAAAAGTTTTAACTGGAAACACCTTATATTCGGAGCTATGCAAAAATGAAAAGTTCTGATACCAATAGTAGTGAATAGTGTGATATTTCAAAATCTCAAAATCTTTCAGATTTTTTCATTTTTGTGGAACCCAGAATATGAGGTATCTCGAGTTCAAATTTCACAGATTGGTAGTTCACACTATTGTCTAGATCTGGATTTTTCTTCATATTTTTTTGAAACTTTAAAATCCAATTTTCAATTTTTGCCAAAAATGAGCTATATGTAGCTCGGGCTATAAAAATTCTCTCTCCTCCTCCTCATCTAGTTTTGTAACTTGTAATGTTGTGGACTTGTTTCATGTAGGTAGGGCGGGGTCTGTGCGTGTCCTGACATTTTGTCTTTATTGTTTTGTAGTAGCCAGGATGGTAAAAGGATGGCGTGTAAAAAAAAGTAACAACAAATAATTGCAATTCAAAATGCAGAAATAGGGACTAAGTCCGCTACATCATTTCCGTTTTCTTTTGCTCAAAATCATTTCTGAATTTGTTTTTACCAATTTACATATAAAGAATGTATCAGAATAAATTTCCTAGTAGGAATACCAATCTAACCAGTGTGCTATTTTACAAAAGAGATGATTTTTTTACAGTATGATAGGTTAATTTTCTCACCGAACCGTACAGCTGTGCTATCCTTATCCTCTCTCTAGTCTGACATTTTAACAACGACACCCGTGTCCTCAATTTCTTGCTTTTGCATCGATGCTAGCAGTTAGTTATAGAACTACAACAAGCATGCGGGTTAGCCGATGCGAGGCGGCAGTGTAGTCCAGATGGAGGAGCCATGGACGGTCAGCAAAGTGGAATAGGCGTCCTCGTCACCTGTCCTTGGAGGACATCCAGCACCTGCCGATGGATGGATCTGCGAGTTGAGCGAGACCAGCGGATGTCCCAGATCGCATCGGCCGAGCCAAAATCTGATCGTACCCAGCAACGGTAGCGATGCTCCTCAGGCTCCCGTGCAGATACATCGAGGTCTCGCCCTGACAGGTACGAGGTACACAAGTAACCATCGCGAGCTTCTTGTTTGGCCGCTGATTCTCTGGCATGGCAAAATCGTGTCCTTTTGATTATGCACTACAACCCACAATCCCTCTAGAGTCTCATCCATCTTTAATATAGGGAGAGGCGTGGCTTCTCTCCTTTTTTTTTTAACAAGGGTAGGGTGCAGAGCACCCTAATTTCATTACTCATAGACATTGTACAGATACAAATATTGTTCTAGAAGGTGGTAATCTGTTGATTGCCACAGATACAGGACAAGAAAAGGAGCCATGAGTAGGATTATTGCAAGAACATAAAAGTGAGATTCTTGGCCGAAGGTGATGAAGATTGTCCAGAAACTGCACAGCTTGTCTCCTAATCTCCCCTAGAACAGCCGGATTTGTTCCTCCCTTTGCTTGGACCGCCTTCGCTAAGCAGAGGTTATCTGTAAAAAAGAGGGGTTCCTGCAACATAAGAGAAGAGGCGACGTTTGCTGCAATTAAGAGTCCTTCTGCTTCTGCCTGCATTGGAGTGGAGACAAGAACTGTCTTCGCTGAGATGAAAACGTCAGTGGCGTGTTGGCCATTCTTCCAGGTGAGGTATATGCCAACCCCTGCTTTTACTGCTTGTCCATTTGCTCGTTTTTTCCAAGCTGCATCCATAATTTTTTTTGGACCAGAGTATGACAGCTCAACAGGGACTAAAACGAGCTTGGTAGGAGGAGTAGGGTTTTTCTGAATTTGCAAGCTGTTTAGTAAGGCATTTGCTCTTATGATTACTTGATTGGGCTGCTCCTCAATATTGTTGAAAAGCTTTTCACATCTTATTTTCCAAAGACACCAGAGGAAAGTAAAAATGTTTTGAATGTTAACATGCGGATGATCCAGAGCAAGAAGTTGAAGCACAGTGGTATGTATGTTCTGAGCATTTTGAGCAATTAAATCCATTCTAAGATACCAAGGAGCATGAAACCAAGAAGCTCTAACAAAAGTGCAGGTAAAGAAAAGATGAGAATCATTTTCCTGTAATCCGCACCTGCAACAAATATTAGAAATATGCCTAGAATACCTTGAGGCTCTTTCTGTTGTTGGGATGGCTCTTCTTATAATTCTCCATGCAAAGGTTTTGACTCTTGGTAGCAACTCCTTGTTGTTCCATACCTTGTGTAGCAAGCCAAGCGTTGCATTATCAGGAGGAGTTGGCTTTGGGGAACCTGCATCAAAAAGAGCCTGCAGACAAGTTTTGTATGCAGCTTTGGTGCTGCATTTTCCATTAGGGGTTAACTTCCAACAAAGAATATCAGGATCATCATAAGGAATGATGTTAACAACTTTTATAGAGTCAGATGTGTTTCTTTGGAAAAGATTGTCTATGAGCTCAACATTCCAGTGCTTAGTGTGAGGCATCCATAAATCTTTGACAACAGCAGGATAAACAAAATGGGGATGTTGGATGATAAGATCATCATAAATAGATTCCCAGGAGGTACACCAGGGAGTACTCCAAATGGAAACATTCCCTTGAGAAATTTGATAGAAGGAGTTATGTTGCAGCAGAGGAAGAGTTTTGATAACCGAGGTCCAAAAAGCAGATTTTGGTAAGTTTGATTTAGCTCTCCAAATAGCAGTGTCATTAAAATATTTTGATTTGAGAATAAGATGAATTTGGCTCTGAGGGTTTTCAGTAATTCTCCAGGTAGCTGAGAGAATGAGAGAATGGTTGACAGCAGATAGATTCCTGATTCCTAGGCCTCCTTCTTTTGTTGGAGTACAAATGTTTTTCCAGGCAGCAAGACACAAAGGTTTATGATCAGGGTCATTATTAATTCCTGTCCACCAGAAATTCCTTATAATGGCAGTGATTTTTGCAAGAAATTTCTTGGAGAAAATTATATTAGACATGTAGTAGACAGGTATGGAAGAGAAAACAGATTTGATAAGCTCTAGCCTGGAAGCATGAGATAAAGACTTGGCTTTATAAGTTGAAAGTTTAGATTTGAATTTTGCTAGAATAAAATTGTAAGCTTCAGATCTATTTTTAGCAGGCAAGATCAAAGGATGACCCATATGGATGAAGTTATCATCAATATCAGGGACAAGGAAGATATTTTTAAGCTGAGCTTGGGTAGTGCTGTCTACAGATTTACTGAAAATAATACCTGATTTGTTCCAGTTTGGAATTTGGCCTGAGTGCCTGCAAAAATTCTGAAGAATATGTCTGATAGCCTCACCCTCTTGTTGAGTTGCATTCCACAAATAAGAAGATCATCAGCAAACAGAAGAGAGTGGATGGGAGGGCAGTTTGGTCCAAGAGTTATGCCATTTAAGGTTGCTTGAGAAAGGCCTTGCTGAAGCTGGATAGATAATTCATTTATTGCAAGCACAAAGAGGTAAGGGGAAATGGGGCAACCTTGCCTTACTCCTCTAGAGCTGGTGAAATTTGCATAAGCTTGACCATTGATAATAACAGAGAAAGAAGGGGTCGAAATGCAAGCATGAATGAGGTTGATGAAATGACCATGCAGCCCTTTACGAGTGAGAGCGGAGAGAATGAAATTCCACTCCAGCCTATCAAACACCTTGGCTAGATCAATTTTCAACATAAAAGCTTTTTGTTTCCAGGAAGAAAGTTGGAAAGAGTGAGTAATTTCCTAGGCAATAATAATGTTATCACTGATTCTTCTACCTTCAATAAAAGCTTGCTGAGATGGGTGGATATGATCAGGGAGATGTGGTTTAAGCCTATTTGCCAGACATTTAGTAATAATCTTGTAAATAACATTGCAGAGGCTAATAGGACGATAATTAGCTGGGACCTGAGAAATGAGCTTTTTTGGGATTAGGGCAATGTGAGTTTTATTTGATTGGGGAGGCAAGATTCCAGTATTAAAGAAAGTAGTAATAATAGCAAGCACATCATCTCCTATCCAATCCCAGGTGGCAAGATAAAATTCCACATTGAAACCATCCGGCCCAGGGGAAGCATTTCTTTTCATACCTTTGAGGGTTTCCCAAATTTCTTCCTTTGTTGGAATATAATCAGTAAAATCACTAGTTTGTGGAGGGGAAGTGGGGATTCTAGAAGCTGCAGTATGAATTGATTGAGAGGCAAAGATGGATCTGAAATACTGAACAAAAGTGTTTGCAATTTGATCAGGCATAAAGTGTGTTATATTTTGTTCATCTTTAACAGAAACAATGGAGTTTCTTCTTCTCCTTCTTGCCACTGCTCTGTGGAAAAAAGCTGTGTTTCTATCCCCATCTTTGACCCAGCTTTTCTTAGCCCTCTGGACATAAAAA
>NC_061514.1:47011755-47043489 GCF_022539505.1 Lolium rigidum | reverse complement strand
AACACACATAACTTTCTCATACGGAGTCCATTTTCGACGTATGACCACTCAAAATTTACAGAAAAACACGCGCACCTAAGTGTATTCACGAAAATCAAGATACCTACCTTACCCTGCTGGGAGCTTCGCCCATGCCTACATGTGAAGCAAGTGCATTAAGTGGCTTGTCCGTACTTTTCCTCTTGCTGGCTCCACAGCTAGCTAGTCTGTGCTAAAGTATCCCCCAGCCGTCTCCCCGACGAGACCCTCGGGACGCTTTTTTTTTTTGCATCCAGATGGACGAAAGCGATCCGGTTGCGCCCCCGGACTCTGCGTTTTCGTCCGGATTAGGCCTTTCATCCGTCCGGGGAGCCCAGGCCATCCCCGCCCCCGAGGGGCGCTCGGAGACTCCGGACGAAGCAGCGCGGGAAACACCGAAGACTTCCGCGTGTCTCCTTCCACGCGCTGAAAAAAGCCTGCCGCCGGTCGGTCTTCGCCCGATCGCGTAGCTTCCACGCGGCGAGTTAATGCCAATGCATCGGTGTCACACGTATCGACCTCTATTTATCGCCGAACTACCGCGCTGGCCACATTCACCACGCCTCCGTCTCCCTCAAACTTCCCCAATCTTCCCCAACCTCGAGCTCGGCGATCGCAATGGCAAACAACGATGGCGCTTCCAACAACGGCTTCGGCCGCCGCTCCCTCCACCAATGGGAGGGGCGGCTCCTCCACATGGCGGGGTACCAGGCGCCGTCGGACTTCCGCGCGCGCGAGGATGGCGTGACTACCGGCGCGGCGGCGTCCCGATCCGCCGCTGCCGACAACACACTCCACCACGGAGGCGGAGATCGACGTTGTGCTCGTCACTCTCGGTGACGAGCAGCGCGCGAGACAGAGAGCGGTTACTGGCCGGACAACTACACGGCGTGGACGGAGTTCTTCCGGCACAGGTATGAGCCGCGAACTGCGCCGCTTACGACGTCCCTCCTCCACCATGCGCAAGGAACAAAGCCACCGGGACGCCGCCGGTGGTGGAGCGCGCCCGGCCGCACCCTCGCGAATGTGCTCGCGCACATGGAGGGAGGGAACTCCCCCGTTCTGGAGATGCCGCCGCCGGAGTCGGCTACCGTGTCGCACCGACACGATAGTTCCTGGACGCCGAGGAGGATGGCGCCGTCCTCCTCCTTGTCTGGGTCGCGGTCCGCGTCCAGGTCCGGCGGGTCGGCGCCTACGCGCTACGTGAAGAAGGAGCCGGCGTCTCCGGCGACACCGCGCTTCGTCAAGAAGGAGTCGGCGTCGCCACCGCCGACCAGAGGGCGCAGAGGTGGCGCCCTCGTCATCCGCGACCAAACCTCCTCCTCTCCATCGCGCGGGCGGAAGAGGAAGTCGTCGAAGAAGGAGGCCGCCGCGAACCAGCTCGCCAAGGAGGAGGCCCGCGCGCCGAGGATGCCACGGCGGAGGAGGCGATCGCCGAGGTCGGCTGAAGGACTGGTGCCCGGCCGACAACACCCTCCTCATCGACGCCGCGGCCGGAGTGGTCCGGGGCGGGCCCAGGGAGCGGCAGAGGCGGAGCAGCGGTGGCCGGCTGCCCGGACCTCGGCTGTCGCGCGGCAGCGCGCCGTCCAGCGCAGCCGCACCGGCCTCGGCAACGAACGCCGCGCCCGGACCGTCCGAGCTGATCAAGCTCGAGGAGAGCAAGCGAGGATGACCTCTACCGGCCGAGCGCCGCCACGCGCCGGTGACCCGGACGAGGTTGTAGCCGGCCTGGTACGAGCGCCGCCGTCCGAGGGCGCCGGCAGCTCGCGCGACGGCGATGACGGCGCCGACTACACAGCCTTTTACCATGTAGAAGGCCGCTATTTAGTTGTAGTTTATGTTTGCATACGGCGAATTCAAATATATGTACGAATTCGTCCTATATATGTACGAACTTCGCCTATATACGTTAAATATCACTAAATTTCGTTTATGTTTGAACGAGTTTCGTCTAGTTTTGTCTGATTTGCTGAATCTTGTCAAAAACTTTCATCCATCCTGGATTCGCCGTTGGGAAAATGGTCCTTCTCAGGTCAAACTTTCGTCCAATCCAGGCGCTAAATAGCGCTAGATTTTGGCAGCGAGCCCAACGGCTGAAGATGCTCTAAGCTTGCTTGGGTAATGGAGAAGATTTGTCATGTCGCAAGGTCCCTGGGCCAGTCTAGTCTTAATGCAGAATTAAAAAACCAAGCGCAAGTTTCACGCGGTGTGTTGTTTAAACACTAGGGTTAGACCAGGACAAGGAAGGGACAGATATAAGTACACATTAACTAACTGCATTGATAGTGTAGATATACACCTTTTAGAACAAATTTTAAAACTAGAAATACACTTATTTGACGACGGAGAGAGTAGTGGATATTATCTTATACTCCCTCCGATTCAAGAAATAAGACGTCCTCATTTTACGTATTTTTTGTTTGACCAAGAATTTCTTCAAATATATAAAGATTGTTTGTATAAAATTAGCATTATTAGAACATAGCTTTTCAGTACGAATCCAAACGATATTAATTACATATAATATAATCAAGATTTTTTTGCTCAATTTTTATGGTTAAAATTCGTCTTGAAATATAAACACGCCTTATTCTTTGGGATGGAGGTAGTATGTGGTAAGGTAGAAAGGCTCATTATCTTATAGTAGTATGATAGTAACATCCATAAACTTCTCTCACATGTCATTAAAATAATTAGTTGGTAGTGCTTGTGGTTGCATCTTACCACCTACTTTCTCCAGCCTCAAATAAGTGGACGTTTAGCCTCAAACTTTAACCTTAAAAGAGTGTACTTCTATTTTTCAGTGATTTTAAAATAGCAAAAGTTACTTCTCTCTCATCATACATAAATCAAACCCAGTAATATACATCACATGTTATCTTTATTTTCTACATGTATTTAGCTCATGGAATGTGGAAAAATTAAAGAGAGAGAGATATTGGTTTACATCTTCCAATGCAATCTTCTATCCACTTAATAACCTATCTTGAAAATCCTGCACGTCCACTTATTTGAGGATGGAGGGGGTATGTTACTCCTCTTATAGGTACTAGCATAGGAGAAAAATGTTACTCCTCCAATCACATGCAGGTATTAGCCCAAAATCATCAAATTTAGATGCAACTTTTGAAAATTAATGCATTGTAATTGTTGTTTCTAAAATTATAGTACTATATATCTTGAATAGTGCGCTAAGAAATATTGTTGTGTGGATCAGGATTGGAGATCCTCCTGCGGGAACACTAATTAAACCTTTTTGATGAAGTATTTTTTATATAAGGAAAAGATTCGAGAGAGGGCTGAATAGAACTTTGGAAGGTGATTATACACCAGAAAATCCAGGCTCACCTTGTTACTCAATATTGTATATTTGTTCGATTAAAAAAATGAATCAAATATGAGGTGAATGACTAATGTCATTGGAGTACGTTTACTCTTGGTCCAACATGTATGAATATTCGATTCAGATATATCAAAGTACTTCCTCCCATTCGAAAATATAAGACGTATTACATTATTTTTCTATCAAGACAAGATTTTTACCGAGAATTTCTATGCGTGATGCACAATCGCAATCATGCCACGTCCGTATCCAATAAAGAAAGAAAAGCGTGGAACGCATGGTGCACTCTTTAACCACAAGTTGTCACCTGAATGGCTGAGTGGTCATTGCCCAGTGGGGCATCCTGCCTAATTAAGGGTATGTGGTCATAGTTTTGTATATGTTGTTCATGAATCTTGGACTCGTCAACTAGGTAGTACTTTAAAAGCATCTCGCTAACCATTAAACATATATCCACACTCACGGGTCTACAAATAGGGCCCTGGTTCAAACGCTTTGCTTCATTACCATTACCAACAGCAATAGCAATGCAGCACATGGTAGCACACAACATGCTTGTGCCACTCATCGCGTCACTTCTCTTGGTGAGTCCATATGCCTAAATCACACTCCCAGTCGCATTTACGTTGCTAATTAGTGTGTGTTGCGTAGCTATAGTTGTTGTGTATTTCGTAGTTAGTGTGTGTCCTGTGACGATTGTTTTGTTTTATTTGTTCTTCTGTTCTCAGATCGCCAGAGGAGGAGGGTGGCATGCGAGTTTCGTCAATGCCGCCACAACGGCAGCACGGAAATCGGAGACGCCAATGACGAAGGCCTACTGGGAGACGCTCCCTCCTGGAACTTCAATGCCTCCAGCTATCAGTGACCTCTTAGGCCAACAAAATGGTCTCCCCCTTCCCTCCCTCTGCACTGTGACCTTTCTGTTCAATGCAATTGCCATGTCTACTTACAACCACTCAAAGTAGCCACAGCTTCAGAAAAATCTTGTGGTGATACTCTCAGATTGACATAAATCATCCACTTTTTGTTATTTAACTGCTAACAATATTATTAACCCTTGGCAGTGCACAGGGCGAAATAATATTATAAGAAAATAAAATTAATAGGGATAGCCAAATATTTTTAATTTTTTACTCTTTTATACCTTTTCATTTTCCTTTTATCCCTCCGATCAATAATAAATGTCAGGATTTTAGTTCAAATTTAGAGTAAATTGAGCTAAAACCCTGACAATTATTATGGATTGGAGGCAAGACTTTCTTCGTTGGGATATGAAGAGTTAGTTTTATGCACTAGCCATGCATACTGCAAACCTAAGTTATATTTGTTTTGGTGTTGTCATGACTACTATAGAGAGGCATCAACTAGACATGTTCTACGTAATTAGTAGATTGTGCATATAATGTGTTTTTAGTTTGGTGTCTTTGAATGCATGTTGATTGCCTTGTTGACTCATTTTTATGCAAATTGTCCTCACCGCAATGAAGTCTGGGACAAAGGTGAAGATGTTCCAAGCAAAGATATAGTATCACATGGATCAGAACAAGAAGAGGATCCCCATAAAGCCACAATGTCATATGGGTCAAAAGAGCAAGATGATCCAAACAAAGTTACAATCTCATATGGGTCAGAACAGGAAGATGATCCGAACAAAGCCACAATGTCATATGGGTCAGAACAGGAAGGTGATCCACACAAAGCCACAATGTCATATGGGTCGGAACAGGAAGATGATCTGAACAAAGCCACAATGTCATATGGGTCGGAACAGGAAGGTGATCCGAACAAAGCCACAATGTCATATGGGTCGGAACAGGAAGGTGATCTGAACAAAGCCACAATGTCATATAGGTCAGAACAGGAAGATGATCCACACAAAATCACAATTTCATATGGGTCGGAAACGGGAAGATGATCCGAACAAAGCCACAATGTCATTTGGGTCGAGAACACAAAGAGGGTCCACGTGAAGTTACAATGTTATATGGGTCGGAACGGGAAGATGATCCGAACAAAGCCACAATGTCATATGGGTTGGAACAGGGAAGGTGATCCGAACAAAGCCACAATGTCATATGGGTCGGAACAGGAAGATGATCCGAACAAAGCCACAATGTCATATGGGTCGGAACGGGAAGGTGATCCGAACAAAGCCACAATGTTATATGGATCAGAACAGGAAGATGATCCCAATAAAGCCACAATATCATATGGATCAGAACAGGAAGATGATCCCAATAAAGCCACAATGTCATATGGGTCAGAACAAGAAGATGATCCACACAAAGCCACAATGTCATATGGGTCAGAACGAGGAAGATGATCCAAACAAAGCCACAATGTCATATGGGTCAGAACAGAAAGAGGTCCAGAAAATAATTTTAAGCCAACATGAGACACATGTGAATGGTACAGTTTCCTTGCTTTTTTACTATTTTTGAAATTCAGATTCAGAAATCTTAATATCTCTGTGAATTAGTTACTTGAATACAAACTCTCTCAAAAATGATACTCACTATCGCACATACGCGTTGCATGCCGTATAACAGGACAGGGCAGTCATCATCACAAGGCTCACAGCCACAGTACCAAAAGGCAGCAGGCCGACGTCTTCTTCTTCCATGACATGCTGCGACCAGGTTTCATCATCACCCCGACCATCCCGCCGACCAGCTCCCTGCCGAGTCTTCTTCCCCGCAGCGTCGCTGGCTCCATCCCTTTCTCCAGCGAACGCCTCTCCGACATAATCTCCATGTTCGCACCGGCGTCCCTCTGGATGGCCAGAAAGATACGGTGGACGTTGGACATGTGCGAGCACCCACGGACACTCCCTGGCCAAAGCGCCGGCTGCGCCACCTCCCTCGAGTCCCTCGCCGAGCTCCCTCCGTCCCTTCTCAGGACACGCAACGTCCGCGCGTTCTCCGCCGCCGATTTGCCCGTCGAAGCTCCGGGCACGCGGGCACTTCGCGGGAGGTACAACGTGACGGCCGTCCTGAAGGTCTCCGGTGAGTCGTCGGAGATCGTGACCTGCCATGATCTGACCTACCCGTACGCCGTGTACTACTGCCACACAGCCAACCCTACGTCCGCATACACAGTGACGCTGACGAGCGTGGAGGACGGCGCGGTGCCGAAGACAATGGAGGCTCTGGCGGTGTGCCACCTCGACACGTCCAAGTGGAGCCCAAAGAACCCCTTCTTTGAGCTGCACAACCTCAAGCCGGGGGAGGTGACCGTGTGCCACTTCCTCACGAAGCTCAGCATCATCTGGGTTCCGGGCAGCTAGATAGCTAGCAGGGAGAAGCACATGCAACATGCCGGTAGAAGTGAACGCGCATGATGCGTGTGGGGTTTATGGTGTGTGTGAGCATATATATATCATGTGGACGGGTCTACGACTATGTACTTGCATCTATCGATATGCAGTGTGTGAAATAATAGTGCGTAAGAACTGTGTGGCGTAACACAACCCTTGTGTGCTTTACTTATTTTCACAAAAAGAAAGCAGGATTGTGTGTTTTACGTGGAGGATTGTGTGCTTTTTTTCTACTTATCACCAGTTCACAACAAGAGACCAAACAACATTGACTCGCATCTTACAAAACCCAACATCACACGTATCCTCACTTCTACCTGCTTTTCTAGGTGCAAATGTTACTTGATCTTTGCCAACAACATCAGCCTGGTCATTGCCCTGCCATGCATCCACCCAAAGCTTCAGTTCTCCATCTGCTTCGACAGGCACAACACATCGTGAAAGCTCAATCACACCATCACTCATGACAGACACCATGCCATCCCGAGAATCAAGCAGCACCATCTCCAGATCATTAAGACGAGCCATACGTGCAACAAATCGCCCATGATGGTGAGTTGGCCAGGATCCCTCGATGACCTGAAATGTGATAGTAGCCTCTACTGTTTGTGCAAGATGGCCGATTGTCAACTCCACTGTGCTTAGCTTAGAAGAGTATGTGTGGCAGTGAACTCCATGGCAAGGTTCACCAGAAGCATAGTACTTGTCCTCAATGAGTAGAAGGCTTAGGAATTTATCTTGAGAAGGCGTGTCTCCCTTCACTTTCAGCTCGACCTCGTAGTTGACAGGATCAATGATCACGATAGCACGGGTAGGACCAGTCAACGATAGAGAGGCATCCTGCATTATGACGTTTCCAAAGTAATCAAATTTGTGTTCTTAGTGAATAAGAGACCAAACATAAATATTCAGTAAAATTTCACTGCCATACTGTTCTACAGTGAGATTGGCACTGCTGGAACTAAGAAAATTTAACTGGTCAATCTTCCCTATTGAATAAAGTATCACATATGCCTAACCCCATTAACAGACATGCCGAACAAACGGAAACTAGACTAAGAGCAGAAAATTATATCATCCAGGGATCTTGTCTATTAGAAGGAAGCAAGACAAATCCGATAACTTGAAGCTGACAAAAGGTCCACTGTCAAACCTGGTAAGCTACTTGAGTTCTGATTGCAACCACAGTAGTTGCCCAATAGTAGAAAGCATAGGCACGTTTTTGTTTGATTACTTTACAATATAAAATTGAAAAGCAATAGAAAAGGTGAGCACAAATAATTCTGGAACCATTGATTATAATTACTTGGACAATTGATCACCTTTAAGAAAGACCAGCCGGTGTGCTTGAAATGTACCAGGCACAAGCTGATTTGTTAACTTTTCTAGTGTACAACTTGTTTCCGATGCGTACAAGCCATGGTCAAAACGTGGCGGCTCGAACTCAAACTACATCACTTTATCACAGATAATTTCAAAATCGCCCTCATTGCGTGTGTGATGATTAGCATATCATCTTGAGATAGCATCAAGTAAATGAGCATATATATACCTCCGGGGTGAGCGTCTGGCAATTGTCTCTGGTGCGGTTGAAGATGAGGTTCCGATTGCGGTCTACTGAATCCCGCGCAGCAACGATGCCGTATACATCCAGCGGCCACTCGAGGCACTGGTTTACTTGTGTCACCTTCACGGAGAAGATGACCACGGAATCAGCATAGCCTACACGGGTATAGGGCGGCGGGGGCTCGTCGGTGTACCGCATCGGTAGAATAGAGGCTGCAGGATCAAAATTCAGACAAGTAATTCACCCATGACAATTCACCAAACAAATCGAACCCTCAAGATCAAAAAGTAAAGAGGAATCAATGGCCGGGATCGGGGGAGAGGAGGACTGAACTGAAGAACCAAGGAATCAGTGCTTACTGGCGTCCTCGTAGGAGCCGTGGGAGCGGGAGAATATCTGGATCCAACTCTCGCGGTAGCGCGTCGCGATGGCGGCCTCCGGGTCCTCTTTGTTTGCCGCTTCCGCCGCCAGGTCCGCCGCCGCCTCCGCGGCCTCCTGCTCGCGGCGTTTCTCCGCGTTCGCCTCCAGCAGCAGGCGGTCCTTCCTCGTCCACTTGTCCTCGCGGTTCCCCCTCGCGGCCTTCCACTGCCTGCGGTTCATCCTCGGCGGCTTCGCTTCCTCGGGGATCTCCGCCTCCGCCTCCATCGACGCCGGCGTCGGAGAAGAGCACAGTAGCGAGGAAGGCCCGGGATCAGAACCGCTCGTCCAAGTAGTTCCTATTCTTTCGTGGCCCACTAGGCACAGCGCGTTGGCGGGCCACCCAAGTAGTTTCGCTTCGTGTCGTATATGCAGCCCACAGAAGAAGCTTTGGAGTATAAGCTAAAAAAAAGCTTTGGAGTCTAAAACAAACTTTGGATCCTAGAAAAAACAAGTAAATCACCCTCAAAAAAAGTAAATAGCTTTCGTGTTCCCCAAAAATAAGCTTTAGTGTTTGATTATCAGTTTATCACCAGCATTACAAGTAACACGAAAAACTGAATCACATCTCACCTTAATATCTCTCTCACATTTTTTCAAGCTACATTTAACCTTAATGTCTTGCTACTGCGTGAGTGAACTAGGCAAATGCTGGAGTCAGGGGCCTGGCTGTAGTAGTATTTAATTTCTTCTGTACCACCGACCCAACAGCAGCAAGGATCGATAAACTCAAGTTACACCACTGAAGTTGCACAGTTTCTTCCTCCAGGCAAGTAACAACCCCACACACTTTTGAGAAATGATATGTTTTGAAATCAAATACAACTAGAATCTACACGTTCTCAAAGTCAAAGAACAAAATTATGTAGCATCAAAACAAATAAGATGATCCACCATAGGGGGATTGGAATAAATAACGACTTGGTTTAGCCTCTTCCAAAAAAAAACATAAAAACAAGCAGGCAGCCCGCAGCTGCACACAAATATATATCATCATCAAAGTTCCGACGTTTGCCTAAGGTACGCCTAAACATCATGTTCTTTCAACTAGAGAGTATGTACAAATGGGAGCATCGAAATCAAATTAATCGTGCCGCATATCAAGTGACAATTTTTCTTCGCTCCAGCGCCTGCAAAACTAGGATAAAACCTACACTACAGATGGCCAGGAAACTTGTGCAAGAAGAACTTGCATAACTAACTAGCCATGCATTCCAAGGGTAGTGTGATCAGCCCCTATACGTTGATGAGATACCCGAGATCTTCTACGGTGAGCCGACTTTCAGTGTCACCAGATTTCTCGCCCAAAGCAGATTCCACCATCTCTCTCTTTTCTCCTGGCAAGAGAAACATAAACACTTCGTCAAACAAACAAACAAACAAAAAATAACAGGGGGTATGCATACACACGAGCACAGCGCGAAAACCACACACCACTGTCTTGCTACTCCATAATATATATTATAATTAGCTGAACAGACCTCCAACAAAAGAATATTTTCAAAATAGAAAGCAAGTCCTCCAGGGATTATGTATCTGCACAGATCTTGTTACTTTGTTATATAACACTATCGATCTACACTCATCATTAATTCATCTTCTTATAGAAGGGGTGGTGACACATTCTTCCCAATAAATAAGAACAGAAAACTAACTGAAAGTGAGAAGGGGCATGGTTCCTTATGACTAATAAACCATATATGCTATGAACTACACGTGGAACCAACCATTTTCTCGAAACTGTCAATATACCAATTTAATATGTTCAGCCAAAATATTACCTGGAGGGCTAAAATGCGATCTTCCACTGTGTCATTAACGGTAAAACGAGTGACAGTCACAGACTGGGTCTGACCAATTCTGTGAGCTCTGTCAATTGCCTGGTCCTCAGCATAAGGGTTCCACCAGGGATCAAGCATAATCACATGGCAAGCCGCTATCATGTTTAGACCAAGATTACCAGCCTGCAGGGTCATGAGCATTACTCTTACCTGAAGAATGAAAACAGTTCTTTATGACTATCTCTTGAATGGTGGAAATGAATCAGTGTCTGCATATAACGCTAAAAAGTAAGCATAGAATGCAAGAAAAGTTACCTCTGGGTCAGTCTTAAACTCCTCCACTGCTGCTCCTCGGACATCGAGGGACATTGACCCATCAAGCCTCCGGAAGTTTATAAGATTGCTATTCAGTGAAAGCTCCAACACGTCCAGCATACCAGTCCACTGGGAGAAGACTATTGCCTTAGAAGCAGCTACTTTGCTAGGACTTGGTTCAATAGAATCACTATCAGTAAGGGCAGGTGTGTTGAAGATTAAGTTAAGTGTGTCGACGGTGGCCTGGACCTTTGAGGATATGTAACTCTTTTCAAAAATTGAGGACGACTCATCTGCTGCTGCGGATGATTCATCAGAGAGACAGAGCCTTAATACTGGACGTGAAAAAACGAATTCAGCACTTAATTTCTGTTTGCAAACGGGGCAGACTTCTTCTTCACTCAAGCTTTCAAGTACACATTCATAGCAGAAATTATGGCAGCATGTTGTTATAACAGAATTTTCAGGTGGCTCCTGAAAAATGAGGTGAAATCAAAATTAAATTATTCTACTCATTCTACTCATTAAAATAGTTGTGGAAGAACTAGCCACTTCTGCAGCAAAAAATCCAGAGATAAGGTAAAAACTTTATACATATAGATGTTAAGTAACTCGGTTTCACCCAGTTTTCCACTAATTAACTAGGCACGTCTTCTTAATTAATGAAGAGGCAAAGTTGTTGCCTCGGCTCAAGACAGGATGCTTACCACGCATATGCAACAAGTTGGATGCCGTACTTCCAAATGTTCCAGCAAATTTATCACTATTTCCCTAGGAAGCTGTTTTGCCATTTCTATGGAAGCCGGGTTGGTCAAATTTGCATGATTATCATCCTTCAGAAGATAAGGGTGATCACAAGCCTGCCGAAGCCGCAGCAGCAATACAAGAATGTTTGCGTAGTTTTGTTTTATCGTCCCAGCAGCAGCAAATTTCTGTGATACAAACAGAAACATATCAGCATCACAAACATTTCACAACGAAATTTCTTGGCAACTGAAGGATATTCTGGGAAAAAATACTATAAATAGTATAAATTATTAAGAGCATTCCGTGTTGAACTCAAGGCTGCTAAACCTAAGTAAAGCAAATGTTTTGATTATGTTCATCAAAATAATAGTCAAGGTAAAGAACAATCCCTCCAAGCCCAATACAGCTAAAAAACTAACCAGATCAAAAGGTTTTATCAGGTAACATAAGACAACAGGTATAACAAACAGTTTGGGAAGTATCAATAGATGATATAATCATGCTATTTTTCTAAGAGAAGTTCCTGAAAGCAACGACCAAGTTGCGTAATTCGCAGCTGAGCTATTCAGAACTTCAGGTAAGGAATGCCCAAGAGATACTTCTTTTGAGATTAGACAGCACACCATAATTACCGAAAGTTTAAACACAGTATCATAATGAGTACCTAAGGATAGAAAAAAAACTTAATAAAATAGAGTCTGTAATCTTGAACCTACCTTGAACTTTTGCTGCAAACCTTCTTCAAGTGCCAAATAGAAATATCGCTCCTCTTGTGTGAAATTTATTTTCTTCAGCTCAATTGTCTTTGGAGGTATTTTTGTGATTGGTTCTCCATCAAGTAGTGTTTCTAAGGGAAACAGTTCAAAAGCACATCAATGACGGAAATATCACAGCCAACAAAGAACCAAGTTACAGCCATGCATACTTAATAGCGTATTACAGAGTCAAAAACAAAACATGATGGAACTGCCTTCCGAGGGAGAAAGTACAAAGTGTGAACACCATCTCAAAAATTCAGAAGGTGCTTACTGCCGACTGCCTAGTATGGTTCGCCATAATTGTAAACTTGTCGGGTACCCCTCCCTTGAGTTTTCTAATGTAATTCATTTTCATGGTTGGTAAAATGGGAAATATTTATGCTAATAAATATACATATGAGATATTGTATTATGCAGAATGATTATGATAAATCCATTTCGATACTAATAGAATATTAGCCAACTACGCATGCATCCATAGACTATGCTTGAAATGGTTCTGTAGGCAATGGCGTGCGCCTTGCGGATTTTACACCTTTACGCATGTGGTAGATATCAAAAAGGTATAAACTGCAGCTAGATATATGTACTCAAAGTATTTCACCTTTTCTATTTTTCTGTTGTATTTCATGGCTGGAAGCACAGGAGATATTATGCTAAAATACTTTGCGTACATATATGAAATAATAAATATACATATGAGAAATTGCAATTTCAAGACGAAAATAATAAAGTATGGTTGCACTGTTTTAAGAGGAAGATGATAAATTAAGATTGCACTTTCCGAAACAAAAATGCCAGTAAAATAGATATGCATCTAGATCGATATTACTACTGGTCTAGTGATTAATATCATAGACTATGCTGGAGTTCGTTCTGTAGGCAATACTGTGCGGATTTTATGCCTTCATGGCATATGGTTGATAACAAAAAGATATAAAACTGCAGACAGCTATATGTTCCCAAAGCATTTAATTTCACCTTTTGTGCGCCGCAGCAGAACTATCTTCAAGACAGTTTGGAGTTTCTTATATCCCTGCTTTGAACCTTTAGAAATTGGGTTCTTTATCATCGACTGGAACGATCCGTATACAGAATACGGCTCATACTTCAAAAAGCGGAAATAACTATAGAGATCGTCGATTGTATTTTGCATAGGTGTACCTGATAAGCACCATCTCCTTTTTGCTCTCAGTCCACAACAGGCTCTAGCTGATTTAGTCCGGTGATTTTTTATTGTTTGAGCTTCATCAAGCACAACTCTAAACCATCTTACCCTGGCAAGTGGGCCACCCTCGATGTCAGCGTCTGAACTGTTAAGTTTCTTTTTCTTATTTGCCTTTTTCTTGGTCTCTTTTGGCAGTTTTGTTTTGTTGCCAGCAGCAAAATCTGGACAAATCCCATACTTCTCACTGTTCTTTTGGTCCATATCACCATCAGAGTCTTGCTTGGGCACTTCATGGCATACAATAGTATATGTGGTAATGACAACATCATATTTTGCCAACTCAGTTGGATCTTTAGTCCTTGAACCTCCATGATAAACCAAAACAGATAATTTGGAACTTTCAGTAGCCTTGGCAGAGATCTCACTAGCCCACTGCTTAAGAATACTAGTTGGGCAGACCACCAGTGTTCCTGCAGATGGTTTTGTAGCAGACCTCAAGGTTGATGCAGAGGATGGTAATTTCACTCTGGTCTTCTTCTTGGGCTCAACTTTAAGAGCATTGACCATTGTATTAACAGGAGTCCCTGACCGACCAGCACAGAGCTCAAGATTGGAGGCCGAGGGTTCACCCTTGATTTCCTTCTTGTTCATTATCACCATTGTGTCATCCTCATCAAGGTCTAATGACACAGAACTTTTACGGTCGGAATCAGCAGACATGAAGTTAGACTGCTGAGCCCTCTCCTTTTGTATAAGTGCAATAGTGGATATTGTCTTCCCAAGCCCCTACATCAAGGAACATATTTGGCTCTAAGAAAGAAAAATTGGTAAAATAAGTAACAGCTAGTGAAATAAGCTAGGAAATGAAACTAACCTGATCATCTGCTAAAATTCCACCTGGACAATGTGAACTATTCTCCTTGGAGAGCATCCAAGCTAATGCTATTTTCTTTCAAACATAAGAGAAGAACATATTGGTGAACAGTATATCTCCAGTAATCACACATTGCAATGCCTGATGGTTTGGATGATAAATTTTACCTGGTGCTTAAGGAGTGATACTGACATAACACCTTCAGGCAGATCTTCTTCCTTTGTTTCCTGGCTGATGTGCTGCATAAGAAGTTTCGATTAAAGTAGTAAAATACATGGTGTTATAAGAATAGGATCAAAGTCACCACATGATTAATCATATATGATCTTTGTAGTGACTTGTCTGTATCGATAAATCAAACATTATATACCTGTAGGGCTTCTTCATATATAGATCTTTCATCACGACCAGAAGGTCTACTTTCTGCATTTGGATGGCTTTGTGTGCCAAATCCATTAAAACCTTCAGTACCATCAACTGAATTCCTGGACGGCATTGCCGAATGAAAGGTCGTATGTGAACTCGGTCCTTCATATTCGTAGACATCATCTGAAAGTTGCGAAAGTATCTTATTAGTCACAGTTTGCACCAGTATGAATCTTTTTGCTCTAGTACCCATATTATAAAGAACAAGGTACATGCTACACACCGTCATCATCGCTATCAGTTTCGACCTTCTGGCAGCCAGTAGCAAAAGGCAGTTTCCAATCTCCTGATATTGATGAAGAAAACATCCCACCTCCATTAGCAGCACTTCTTCCAAAATAATTAGGCTCGTCCTTGACCCTATTGAAACTCACTGATGAATGTCTGGTTGGAAATGATTGAGGCTTAGCCGAATACATACAGATATCATCTGAAAAATTCAAACATGGAAAAAATTAATGTTGCTAGTCACAGGCCGCGTCAGTGTCCATTTTAATCACTGTTAATTGCCAGAATTTTAATCAAGAAAATAGTACTGTACTCACCATCATCATTATCAGTCAAAATCTTCAGGCTGTCACTATAGGGGGAATCATGTAGCATCACCGATGAACTTGAGAGAGGATAGATCCTGTGTGAAGAAACAGCCGGGGATCTATAAGAGGATGAAGCGTGCATGCTTTTTAACCAATCATCATCATCCAAACTAATTGGTTGCTTATAAGCAGATGAAGGGTGCATGCTTTTTAACCAATCATCATCATCCAAACTGATTGGTTGCTTATCATTGTTCTTGCCGAACGGAGTGTTGAATAAAACAAGAGAACGGTCAACGCCGTTGCTAGGATCGTCAGAACCAATATTTTCTTTTCTGTCTAAGCCCAAAAGAGTGATGGCTTCAGCGTCTGAGCACGATTTAGTATCGTCTTCACCATCTGAACACAGGTCAATAATCTCCATATTGCTGATGAACTTGTGACTAGAGTCCATGTCGTCAACCATCTTCCGCAGCGTCCAGGGCGGTCTTGTTGACTGAAGGATCTGCCTCAGATTCCGGAATAAAACAATGCACGCCGACAAACAGTTCGCTGCGCTGGCTATGGCTGATTCTCGCTGCGAAAGGTAGCCTGCAAGAAGGTAATGTGCATGTGAGGGTGGCGATAACACCTGTAGCAGTAAAGAGCAAATAATGGGCAAGATAACAATGTGCAAGAAGTAGAAAGATAAACCTCTCCATCGATAATGCTTTTCAGAAGCTGCAGCAATGTGTCATGCAGTCGCTAATTCAACAGACAACTAAAATGAAAAGTTGAAGTGGAGTACTATTATCCAAAGGGCATAATTAAAAAAAGAGGATCTGCCATAGCAGGAACAGGACAGTGTCTTCACACAAGCACAATCATAAAATATTCCAGAGCCGACTAATTAAAGAATCAATGAAGCATGACGATAACCAATTCGTGCACTATATAACCGGATTGCATAACCCCTGGTGGACTCGAGCACATGATCACCAAGAAGGCAAGAACTCCCCGAGCTGCCTAAACGACGGACGAACCTCTCCATCAGTAATGCTTTTCAGAAGCTACAGTCATGTGTCATGCAGTCGCTAGTTCAACAGGGAACTAAAATGAAAACTTGAAGTACTTATATTATCCAAAGGGCTTAATTAAAAAAAAATGAGGATCTGCCATAGCAGGACCAGTACAGTGTCTTCAAACAAGCACAATCATAAACTATTCCAGAACCGACTAATTAAACAATCAATGAAGCATAACGAGAACCAATTCGCGCACTATATACCGGATTGCATAACCCTAGTGGACTGGAGTCGAGCCCATGATCACCAAGAACTCCCCGAGCTGCCTAAACGACCGAGTCCTAACGCCCATGATCACCAAGAGCTCCGACATTTCCAATCCAATCCAAAAAAAAAAAACCTCAAAGTACCATTCCATTTGAAATCAAGAACCGACCCAGGAAAGCGACAGGGTCAATTACCTCCTCCGAATCGGCGAGACCACGCGGCCGGCGGAGACCACCGGAGGCGCGGCGCGGGGCGGAGGCGGACGAACCAGCGGGGGAGGGGAAGCTGCCAATCGGATCGCGGGCGGGGTCTGTGGACTTATCAGGCGCTGGTCGCTATCCGTTGGGTGGCAGCGCGCGGAGCGGGAAAGAAACGTTCGGATCGGTTGGGAAATTTTTGGATTTTGGGAGAACGGCTTGCGGCGGAAGGAAGGATGTTGTACTTGCTACCGTTAGTAGTTGATTTTATTTCTGTTGTGATTTGTTGCTATATTGTCGTACCAGGCATAAGCTGATTTGTGAACCATACTTGTTGCTTTCTAGTGTATGACTTGTTAGTTGTTTCCGATGCGTACAAGACATGGTCAAAACGTGATGGCTCGAACTCAAACAACATCACTTTATCGTAGGTACTTAATGTCAAAAACACATTCTTTACGTATGTCTATTGCACCATAAAATGTTGTGCAAATGCGCTACAGTAAATAATAAATCCCAAAACTGCCTGGCACCATGGAAAGCACAAGGTTTAGCCCATATACCAACAACCTGCTGCTGTCATAACTTCTGATCAAGCACTGCAAAAACATGTACAGATCATAGCTGGTTGAGCTTAGACTAATGTAGTGCTTGTTTAATTCAGTTACTATCACACCTATCATGATAAAGTCACCCAAGCGTGCATCAACTATAAATTCTGGCAAATTCATATATCTTTTCACATATGCACATTTTTATTTCCCTTCTCTTCCGTTGCATGTTTGCAAAGGAATAAACTCCTATACGACCGGGTCGTACTGCTCCCAGCGCTAGACCAACTCATGTGACTGACGCGTGGCTAAAACGAATCTTAATACAATCAAGCCACTAATCCCCAATTCCCATCACCTTCTTTCATGCGTCCTTCCTCGTACCGTCTTCCTGCGACGACGCGCGGACATGGGCAGCATCTCCGGCGGAACAATCTCTGCCAAGTGCCCACATCTACCTTGAGTGCGTCGTCCTGGCGGATTGATTTGAGGGCATCTCCAACTGAGCTACGCAAACAGGCGCTAAGTGAACGTTTGCGTTCGTCAGGCCGAAAAATGCGTCTAGTACCACATCCAGCGGGCGACATATAGTGACCAGGCCGACGACGTAAACCTGACTCAAATACGCGTCAGGTTTGCGTTTCCACGGATGCCGTACGTAAAACTACAACGGCCGTACCTACTCGCCGTCGCTGCCTCCGCCTGGGTCGTCTCCACGCCCGCCAGCTAGGCGTGGAAGCGGGCCCTGTCCCTAGCTGCCTCCGCCACCGCTTCATCCCTGGCGACGATGGCGCCCGCCAGCTCCCGGTTCTCCTGCTCGATCCGCGCGGGAGAAGGGCCCCTCCACTGGAGCGAATCCAGGTCGGAGCACATGTACCCCCGAGCCATGGCGACATCATAGCTGTGGGCTTCCTCCTCCGCTGCCCAAGCCTGACGACGCAGGGCGTCCCCAACCAGGGTCTCGAAGGACGCGACCAGAACGAACTGGTCGTCGCCGCAGTTGAAGCGGCCGGGTACGACGTCGTCGGCGGCGGCGATGTCGTGGATGACGGCATCCGCGGGTGGGGCCGCCGGAGGGGCCGCCCTTGCTTCGGCGAGCTCGGCCCTGGCGTCGGTGATTTCCGCCCTGATCGCCGCGAGGCGCTCACGCCCTTGCGCGCGTTCTGCCGCCTCCGCCACCTCCAGGTCCAGCTGGTCGGCCTGAAACGCGTCGGCGACTAGCTGTTCGTCCTCCTCCGGGTGGGCATGGTGGCACATCTGAAGAACCTGATCCCAGCTAAGGTTGTGCTCGGCCATGGATGGATGCTAGGGTTTAGCTTGAGGTGTGTCTGTCACCCCCGCCGGTGTTCACCATATATAGCAACGACGGGGCGGGAAACGGCTTTGCCGCGCAGTCCGTTTCCCGCGCGCGCGAAACGCCGGCGAAACTTGCCAATGTATTGGGCAAGCGCGGGAACAACCGTGGTCGCGCGAGAACCGGTAATCGCCGGCGGCAGGTCTCGACGGAATGTTATCCGCCATTAACCGCCATTAACGACCTTGACGCTGTCTTCGTTAAAAAAATGCGTCCGCACCGCTGAAGGTACCCGATGCAAACGGTCGCCCTAGGCCGCATGGCGTTCGCGAGCCGACGCAAACAGACACAACCGGATATTTCCGTCGGCCAGTTGAAGATGCCCTGATGCATCAGCATAGCTTGGCCTCAGCTGGCGGCGGTAAGCAGATGGTATGGTGCCGACGTGCCGCGAACAGCGTGAGGAGCACGGCGGCAGTTCTCACTGGTAGAAAAAGGGGCTTTAATCCCGGTTCGCAACTGCCATTAATCCCGGTTGCGCAACCGGGATTAAATATGCGCGACTAAAGCCCCACCCCCCTTTAGTCGCGGTTGCTTAGGAACCGTGACTAAAGGCCCGTCCACGTGGGCGCCAGCCGTCCGTCGGTGTGGTGGAGGACCTTTAGTCGCGGTTCGCCTGGCCAATCGCGACTAAAGGCCTCCGCAGGTTTAGGGTTTTAGCCCCCCCCCCCCCCAATCTGGTTTCTTTTTAATTTATATTGTTTTATTTCTTTTATATTTTATTTTGTGTTTTATTTTAATTTTGAAGAAGTTTCAGTACACATATTCTACGCTACTATATACATGCATATGAATGTACAATTTCAAACAAGTTTGAAATTAGAATCAAGAAGAATTCAAGAGGAATATACAATATATATTCAATCTCGGATGACCATATACAACTACGAACAAGTTTCCATACACAATTTACGGCATCAGAAGTTCTTCGTCCTCGTTATAGTGTTCTCCTTTAGGATGGAGGACTTCCCTCATAAAAAATCCTGCTAGTTCCTCTTGAATTGGTCGGAAGCGAGCTTCTGGACTAAGCGTCTTCCGGAAGTTATTCCTCCGCACGTTGCTATCCGACGGATTCCGCTCAGAGGTGTATCTCCGGATGAACTCACAAACATAGTATCCACATAGATTGGTCCCCGGTGGCTGAATATCCGCATGAAGTAACCTTCTAAAATCTAGCTCTTTTTTGAATTCACCTACCGTTTCATCTGAGAACCGTCTCCAAACTCTACAGGGCAAAGAAAATTAAATGAACAAGGAAGTTATTAGTTACTTGATATTAGAAAATGAACGAAAGAGACCGATCGATATAGAGCGCAAATGATTGAAAATAATTACTTTTGCAGCATATTTCTCGTGTTGACCCAAAGCTTTGGATCCATATTCAGAGAGTCCATGATGAGAACTCTGGAGGTGTGAAATTTAATTATTAGCAGAATCCAGTGGAACCTGCGGACACGATACATGCACGGTCATGCATAACTCATCGATTAGACATACCATGCATGGAGTAAACAAAAGAGAATGTGCTCAAGACAGAAACGCTCACCCAAAATGGTAAGGAAATATAATTTGACTTTTGAGTTGCTTCTTTGTAAGAAAATCCCACAGGTCTTGCTCCACGTCTCAGGGGTCTCTTTCTAACACATATCCATTAACGATATGTGGGTCAATGAACCCAACATCATGGATGTTCCTTTTTTGGCATTCCCCAATCTTCATTCTGCATAATAGCGTACACAACAATATAGTTAGGACAATATATATAGTGCAGGCAATGAACGAGATGAGGTAGAAATAAATCACTTATAGAGTCACGGGCCAGGTGCTATGGCTGGAGCTCTGCTCGCCAAAAGGATTCATGACATCTGTACTTAGACCAAATCTTATGTTCCTTGCGTCAGCTGCAAAATATTTGAACTCTCAGTCGATATTTCTCCATTGTGTTCCATCAGCGGGGTGTCTCAACTCCCCTCCGACTTACGGTCCTCTTTGTGCTATCGCAACAACTTGGCATGCTCTTTGTTCCTGAACAGACGTTTCAACCGTGGTATTATAGGAGCATACCACATCACCTTGGCGGGAACCCTCTTCCTGGGTTTCTCGCCCTCACCATCGTCACCAGGGTCATCGCCTCTAATCTTATAACGCAATGCAGTGCATACCGGACATTCATTCAAATTCTCGTATTCACTGCGGTAGAGGATGCAGTCGTTAATGCATGCATGTATCTTCAGAACCTCTAAACCTAGAGGGCAGACAACCTTCTTTGCTTCGTACGTACTGACGGGCAACTCGTTATTCTTTGGAAACATATTCTTCAACATTTTTAGCAAATTTTTAAATCCTGAGTCAGCTACACCTTCCCGTGCTTTCCATTTCAGCAAATCCAGTGTGCATCCCAGCTTTTTCAGACCATTATCGCATCCTGGGTACAACGACTTTTTGTGATCCTCTAACATGCGATCCAAATTCTCCCTCTCCTTTTCAGTTTCGCAGTGTCTCCGTGCATCAGCAATGGTCCGACCAAGATCATCAGCGGGCTCATCATGTGCCTCTTCTTTACCTTCCCCTTCACCGCCCCCTTCACCTTCCCCACCTTCAGCATCCTCTATGAAAGTATCACCGAAATGATCAGGATAGTTGTCATCGATGATATCATCCTTTTCTTCATCTTCTTCCATTCTAACCCCTCTTTATCCATGCTTGGTACAACAATTATAGCTTGGCATGAAACCGTGCCAAAGCAGGTGCAAGTGAACTTCTCTTGAGAAAGAGTAACCCTTCTGATTCTTACATGCAACACATGGACAAATAACAAAAAAAAACCTGCTTGTTCGCATTAGCGACTACGAGAAAATCTTTCAAACCCGTAATGAACTCGCCGGAGAGTCGGTTACTGTACATCCATTGCCGATTCATCTGCATTATTATTATATAAAGTATATAATTAACCATCATGCATTTGTTAAACTAACTAGCTAGAAATAATAGAAATTAAATAATGAACTACACACATGCATATTTTATCAATAACACATGAAAGGTTCAAGTTGCTAACCGCGATCGAGGAGGAAAAATAAATGAGAAAGCTCAAGTGTGGCTCGGACACTTCATATCATGTTTCTTTCATGCTCTCGGGCATTTCATCGAACACCTTGTGTGCATAAGAGGAACCAAAAGCAAACCCACCACCCCTTTGTGAAGATTGTGAAGAGAAGTGGCACCAAATGGCTAAGTGAGTGTGTTGAACGACATATATAGGGGTGGGCCTTTAGTCCCGGTTGGCCAGGCCAACCGCGACTAAAGCCCCTCCCGTCCCCCAGCTGTCGACCGAGCCCGCTGGACCCAGACCTTTGGTCGCGGATCGCCTCCCGAACCGCGACTAAAGACCCCTTTAGTCGCGGTTCGAATATTTTGTAGACTAATGGGGTGGATGGAAGCCTCTTTTTCTACTAGTGTCTGATGCAGAGAGAAGGGAGTCTCATCGCCGGTGCGCCGACAATAGTGGCCGTGGACGAGGAGCTCGGTCCTGATGAGATCGGAATCGCAATCATGATTTGGTAACTTCAAATCAAGAATAAGTAAATAGCTTTGATTTGTTTTGCCACGCATCGGTCGCACAAGTTGGTTCAGCGCTGGGAGCCATACGACCCGGGTCGCATAGGATTTGCTTCCGTTTGCAAAGGTTCAGCTATCTGTGAACTCAATTCAACCAAAAATATTGTATTTAATAAAACAACAAAAGTACTCCCTCTGTTTTAGTTTACTAGTCTTCCCCGTATTCCTAGATCGTCAATTTGACCTATATAATTTAAATTATATAATGTAAAAGTTACATCATTAGAAAATAGAACATCTAAACTTTCTAATTGTATATTTTTTATAACATGTAACTAATATTAACTTGATCAAATTTGCCATCTAGGGATACACGTACGACTAGTAAACTGTGAGAGAGGGAGTAAATATAATTTGCAGGGAGTACGTAAGGTCATCTTGAGATAGCATCAAGTAAATGAGCATATACCTCCGGGGTGAGCGTCTGGCAATTGTCTCTGGTGCGGTTGAAGATGAGGTTCCGATTGCGATCTACTGAATCCCGCGCAGCAACGATGCCGTATACATCTAGCGGCCACTCCAGGCACTGGTTTACTTGTGTCACCTTCACGGAGAAGATGACCACGGAATCAGCATAACCTACTGTAAGAACATGTCCTTTACCCCATGTGTGGTTTTGGTAATTGATGACAATCCCTATGGACCAACGGTTGCATTGAGAATCAATCTTAGATCAAGTTCATAGTCATGTTGGACTCAAGGTTGTAAGATGGAGAAGACGGAGTACAATGATGAAGATGGTGTCGAAGAGAGAAGACGGCGTAGAAGATGAAGAGAGAAGACGGCGTAGAAGATGAAGAGAGAAGACGACGTAGAAGATGAAGAGAGAAGACGGCGTAGAAGATGAAGAGAGAAGACGGCGTAGAAGATGAAGAGAGAAGACGGTGTTGAAGATGAAGAGAGAAGACGGCGTTGAAGATGAATGAAGACGGTGGCATGGACAATGATGAAGAGGGTGAAGACGGAGCTTGCCGACTCGAGAAGAACGCGCAAGGACTAGGTTTGTGCTCGATAGGATAGTGGGTCGTATCATCGGAGAGAGCTCAAACCTTACATGCATTGCATCGCGTTCTTGGTTCTTATGCATGAAACAGTTTTCGGTTGCATCGCATGTTGCACGCGAGAGAGTGATGATTTTCTCGATATATCGTATTGAGAGGTTACACCTCTATGACCATGAGAAAATCACCACTCACTCTTTTCCATGATTTCATCATGTGAGAAGGTAGCTCTTGTCGCCCTCTTTCCAACAAAATTGGTTTCACCGCATTCCGAGTTTCCTAGCTCAAGTTATGATTTTTCTAGTGCATCTTATTTGGAAAAAGAAAAGAAATCCTATTGGACCGGGCGGTACTACCGCGAGCGGTACCGGCCCAAGTACCGCACGTGCAGTATTGTCTTACTGGACTCGCGGCGGTACCAGGCCGGTACCGGCCCGGTACTGGGGTGGTACTACCGGCACAGAGCTTTTCCTTCTTCTCCAGCCCACCACCGCATCCCTTGCACAGCCTCCATCAGATCCGCCCGTGGGCTGCACTACGCTAGCCGAGCCAGCCTCGCTCCTAGTGCCCGTCGTGGGCCAAGCCATCGGCCTGCTGCTCGCCTTGCACGATCGATCGATGGATCGATCGATCCCCACGCCGCTGCCGCTTGCTGCTCGCTAGGCGTTGACCGCCCTCAATTCCAGCGCGTCTCCCGCCCTCGCTCCGTACAACCTGAGCATCCACGCGCGGGAGAGGCTCACGCACGCATGCCACGCTGGCCCGCTTCTGCCGTGCTGCTCCTTGATGTCTACGGGTGCTTCTATTCTTGTAGACAGTGTTGGGCCTCCAAGAGCAGAGGTTTGTAGAACAGCAGCAAGTTTCCCTTAAGTGGATCACCCAAGGTTTATCGAACTCAGGGAGGAAGAGGTCAAAGATATCCCTCTCATGCAACCCTGCAACCACAAAGCAAGAAGTCTCTTGTGTCCCCAACACACCCAATAGGTGCACTAGTTCGGCGAAGAGATAGTGAAATACAAGTGGTATGAATGAATATGAGCAAGTGGCAACGGCACCGGAAAAGTGCTTTGCCCAGGACAGTAAACAAGCAAGTAGTAACGCAGCGAGTAGTAACGCAGAGAAAACAAGTAAACAAGCAGCGATAGCGATATTTAGGAACAAGGCCTAGGGATTAGACTTTCACTAGTGGACACTCTCAACTTTGATCACATAACAGAATAGATAAATGCATACTCTACACTCTCTTGTTGGATGATAAACACCACTAATTGCGTAGGATTACGCGAACCCTCAATGTCGGAGTTAACAAGCTCCACAATATTCAATGTTCATATTTAAATAACCTTAGAGTGCATGACAGATCAACACAACTAAACCAAGTACTAACATAGCATGCACACTGTCACCTTCACACTATGTAGGAGGAATAGATCACATCAATACCATCATAGCAATAGTTAACTTCATAATCTACAAGAGATCATAATCATAGCCTACGCCAAGTACTAACACGGATGCACACACTGTCACCATTACACCGTGCAGGAGGAATAAACTACTTTAATAACATCACTAGAGTAGCACATAGATGAATTGTGATACAAAACACATTGCAATCATAAAGAGATATAAATAAGAACTTCACTATGCCATTCATAACAAGTGAATAAGTATTCCGTGAAATATAGCCTAAGAGACCCACACGGTGCACACACTATCACCTTTACACACGTGGGACAAGGAGTCTCCGGAGATCACATAAGTAAAACCCACTTGACTAGCATAATGACATCTAGATTACAAGCATCATCATATGAATCTCAATCATGTAAGGCAGCTCATGAGATTATTGTATTGAGGTACATAGGAGAGAGATTAACCACATAGCTACCGGTACAGCCCCGAGCCTCGATGGAGAACTACTCCCTCCTCATGGGAGACAGCAGCGTTGATGAAGATGGCGGTGGTGTAGCCTTCCGGGGGCACTTCCCCGTCCCGGCGGCGTGCCGGAACAGAGACTCATGTCCCCCAGATCTTGGCTTCGCGATGGCGGCGGCTCTGGAAGGTTTCTCGTACCGTGGCTTTTTCGTCTCGAAGTTTTAGGTGAGGGACCTTTATATAGGCGAAGAGGCGGAGTCGGAAGGTCGACGAGGCGGTGACACACTAGGGGGCGCGGCCCAGGCCCTGGCCGCGCCACCCTGTCGTCTGGGGCCCACAGGGCCCTCCTCTGGCGGCTCTCGGGTGTTCTGGAAGCTTCGTGGAAAAATAGGATGCTGGGCGTTGATTTCATCCGATTCCGAGAATATTTCCTTACTAGGATTTCTGGAACCAAAAACAGCGAGAAAACAAAGAACTGGCCCTTCGGCATCTCGTCAATAGGTTAGTTCCACAAAACGCATAATAATGACATAAAGTGTGTATAAAACATGTAGATATCATCAATAATGTGGCATGGAACACAAGAAATTATCGATACGTCGGAGACGTATCAGCATCCCCAAGCTTAGTTCTCGCTCGTCCCGAGCAGGTAAACGATAACAAAGATAATTTCTCGGAGTGACATGCCATCATAACCTTGATCATACTATTGTAAACACATGTAATGAATGCAGCGATCAAAACAATGGTAATGACATGAGTAAACAAATGAATCATATATCAAAGACTTTTCATGAATAGTACTTCAAGATAAGCATCAATAAGTCTTGCATAAGAGTTAACTCATAAAGCAATAATTCAAAGTAAAAGGTGTTGAAGCAACACAAAAGAAGATTAAGTTTCAGCGGTTGCTTTCAACTTATAACATGTATATCTCATGGATAGTTGTCAATGCAAAGTAATATAACAAGTGCAATATGCAAGTATGTAGGAATCAATGCACAGTTCACACAAGTGTTTGCTTCTTGAGATGGAGAGAAATAGGTGAACTGACTCAACATAAAAGAATGGTCCTTCAAAGAGGAAAGCATCGATTGCTATATTTGTGCTAGAGCTTTGGTTTTGAAAACATGAAACAATTTTGTCAACGGTAGTAATAAAGCATATGTATCATGTAAATTATATCTTACAAGTTTGCAAGCCTCATGCATAGTATACTAATAGTGCCCGCACCTTGTCCAAATTAGCTTGGATTAGCACGGATTATCATTGCATAGCATATGTTTCAACCAAGTGTCACAAAGGGGTACCTCTATGCCGCCTGTACAAAGGTCTAAGGAGAAAGCTCGCATTAGATTTCTCGCTTTTGATTATTCTCAACTTAGACATCCATACCGGGACAACATAGACAACAGATAATGGACTCCTCTTTAATGCATAAGCATACAACAACGATTAAAATTCTCATAAGAGATTGAGGATTAGTTGTCCACACTCGAAACTTCCACCATGAATCATGGCTTTAGTTAGCGGCCCAATGTTCTTCTCTAACAGTATGCATACTCAAACCATTTGATCATGAAAATCGCCCTTACTTCATACAAGACGAACATGCATAGCAACTCACATGATATTCAACAAAGTGTTGATGGCGTCCCCAGAAACATGGTTATCGCACAACAAGCAACTTAATAAGAGATAAAGTGCATAAGTACATATTCAATACCACAATAGTTTTTAAGCTATTTGTCCCATGAGCTATATATTGCAAAGGCGAATGATGGAAATTTTAAAGGTAGCACTCAAGCAATTTACTTTGGAATGGCGGAGAAATACCATGTAGTAGGTAGATATGGTGGACACAAATGGCATAATGGTTGGCTCAAGGATTTTGGATGCATGAGAAGTATTCCCTCTCGATACAGGGTTTAGGCTAGCAAGGTTATTTGAAAAAAAAACAAGGATGAACCGGTGCAGCAAAACTCACATAGAAGACATATTGTAAACATTATAAGACTCTACACCGTCTTCCTTGTTGTTCAAAACTCAATACTAGAAATTATCTAGACTTTAGAGAGACCAATTATGCAAACCAAATTTTAGCAAGCTCTATGTATTTCTTCATTAATAGGTGCAAAGTATATGATCCAAGAGCTTAAACATGAGCACAAAAATTGCCAAGTATCACATTATCCAAGACATTTTATCAATTACTACATGTAGCATTTCCCGTTTCCAACCATATAACAATTAACGAAGCAGTTTCAACCTTCGCCATGAACATTAAAAGCTAAGAACACATGTGTTCATATGAACCCGAGAGGAGCGTGTCTCTCTCCCACACAAGCATTTATTCAAACAAAAACAAAAACAAAAACAAACAGACGCTCCAAGTAAAGTACATAAGATGTGACCGAATAAAAATATAGTTTCAAGGGAGGAACTCGATAATGTTGTCGATGAAGAAGGGGATGCCTTGGGCATCCCCAAGCTTAGATGCTTGAGTCTTCTTGAAATATGCAGGGATGAACCACCGGGGCATCCCCAAGCTTAGACTCTTCACTCTTCTTGATCATAGTATATCATCCTCCTCTCTTGACCCTTGAAAACTTCCTCCACACCAAACTCGAAACAAACTCATTAGAGGGTTAGTGTATAATTAAAAATTCACATGTTCAGAGGTGACACAATCATTCTTAACACTTCCGGACATTGCCCAAAGCTACCGGAAGGTAATGGAACAAAGAAATCCACCCAACACAGATGAAAGAGGCAATGCGAAATAAAAGGCAGAATCTGTCAAAACAGAACGGTCCGTAAAGACGAATTTTAAAATGGCACCAGACTTGCTCAGATGAAAATTCTCAAATTGAATGAAAGTTGCGTACATATCTGAGGATCACTCACGTAAATTGGCAGATTTTTCTGAGTTACCTACAGAGAACCCTCCCCAAATTCGTGACAGACAGAAATCTGTTTCTGCGTAGTAATCCAAATCTAGTATCAACCTTGCTATCAAAGACTTTACTTGGCACAACAATGAAATAAAATAAAGATAAGGAGAGGTTGCTACAGTAGTAACAACTTCCAAGACTCAAATATAAAACAAAAGTGTTGTAGTAAAATAAACACATGGGTTATCTCCCAAGAAGTGCTTTCTTTATAGCCATTAAGATGGGCTCAGTAATTTTAATGATGCACTCCCAAGAAATAAGAGTTGAAGCAAAAGAGAGCATCAAGAAGCAAATTCAAAACACATTTAAGTCTAACATGCTTCCTATGCATAGGAATCTTGTAAATAAACAAGTTCATAAAGAGCAAAGTAACAAGCATAGGAAGATAGAACAAGTGTAGCTTCAAAAATTTCAGCATGTAGAGAGGCATTTTAGTAACATGAAAATTTCTACAACCATATTTTCCTCTCTCATAATAACTTTCAGTAGCAACATGAGCAAACTCAATAATATAACTATCACATAAAGCATTCTTATCATGAGTCTCATGCATAAAATTATTACTCTCCACATAGGCATAATCAATTTTATTGGTTGTAGTGGGAGCAAATTCAACAAAGTAGCTATCATTATTATTCTCATCATCAAATATAGGAGGCATATTGTAATCATAATCAAATTTATCCTCCATAACAAACGTGTACTAAAAGACCAATATCATTATAATCATCATATATGGGAGGCAAAGTATCATCAAAGTAAATTTTCTCCTCAATGCTTGGGGGACTAAAAAGATCATGAAAACCAGCTTCCCCAAGCTTAGAACTTTCTATATCATTATCAACAATGGTGTTCAAAGCCTTCATACTAATATTACTACCAGCATGCAATAAGGTTCCATAGGTTTTTTAATTTTCGCATCAAACCATCCATGTCTTAAATCAGAAATAGAATAAGAAGCTCATTGTTGTCCATTATGCCTAACTAGTGTAAACAAGAAACAAAAAGATGCAATTGCAGGATCTAAAGGAAATAGCTTCGAGTACTTACAACGGCGAAAATAGCTTAGTAGCCGAGATCCGGAGTGTGAGTACCTTTTACCTTTCCTCCCGGCAACGGCGCCAGAAAATAGCTTGATGTCTACGGGTGCTTCTATTCTTGTAGACAGTGTTGGGCCTCCAAGAGCAGAGGTTTGTAGAACAGCAGCAAGTTTCCCTTAAGTGGATCACCCAAGGTTTATCGAACTCAGGGAGGAAGAGGTCAAAGATATCCCTCTCATGCAACCCTGCAACCACAAAGCAAGAAGTCTCTTGTGTCCCCAACACACCCAATAGGTGCACTAGTTCGGCGAAGAGATAGTGAAATACAAGTGGTATGAATGAATATGAGCAGTGGCAACGGCACCAGAAAAGTGCTTTGCCCAGGATAGTAAACAAGCAGTAGTAACATAGCAGTAGTAACGCAGTAAAACAGTAAAAAAGCAGCGATAACAGTATTGAGGAACAAGGCCTAGGGATTAGACTTTCACTAGTGGACACTCTCAACTTTGATCACATAACAGAATAGATAAATGCATACTCTACACTCTCTTGTTGGATGATAAACACCACTAATTGCGTAGGATTACGCGAACCCTCAATGCCAGAGTTAACAAGCTCCACAATATTCAATGTTCATATTTAAATAACCTTAGAGTGCATGACAGATCAACACAACTAAACCAAGTACTAACATAGCATGCACACTGTCACCTTCACACTATGTAGGAGGAATAGATCACATCAATACCATCTTAGCAATAGTTAACTTCATAATCTACAAGAGATCATAATCATAGCCTACGCCAAGTACTAACACGGATGCACACATGATACGTCCAAAACGTATCTACTTTCCCGAACACTTTTGCTATTGTTTTGCCTCTAATTTGTGTATTTTGGATGCAACTAACACGGACTAACGCTGTTTTCAGCAGAACTGTTCTGGTGTCTCGTTTTTGTGCAGAAATCCAACTTTCAGGAAAAACCTCGGGATTATGACAGAAGGCCCTATTTTCCCAGAATACTGACGGAGCCAGAAGGCAAATCAAGTGGAGGCCCGAGGGCCCCACACCATAAGGCGGTGCGGCCTAGGGGGGGCCCGTGCGGCCCTATGGTGTGGCCCCCTCGGCTGGCCTCCGACGCCCTCCTTCGGACTATTTATCGGCCTCGACCTAAAAACGCACGGGGGAGAAGTCGAAGTCGCCAGAAACCCTCCAGAACGCCGCCACATCGCGAAACTCCGTCTCGGGAGCCAGAAGTCTCCGTTCTGGCACTCCGCCGGGACGGGGAATTGGAGGAGATCATCGCCATCATCACCGCCAACGCCTCTACATCAACCAGCCATGTTTCCCCCATCCATGTGTGAGTAATTCCCCCTGCCGTAGGCCGAAGGGGATGGTAGGGATTGGATGAGATTGGTCATGTAATAGCATAAGATTGTTAGGGCATAGTGCCTAGTGTCCGTAATTGGTACTTTGATGATATTGTTGCAACTTGTTATGCTTAATGCTTGTCACTAGGGCCCGAGTGCCATGATCTCAGATCTGAACATGTTATTGTTTCATCATGATATTCATTGTTTATGGTCTTACCTCGCAAGTTGTATACACATGAACCCAGCACCAACACACCAATCAGCATTCTGCCTGCAACGAAAAACAAAGGAGGCTGCCAACTTCACCGGGCTATCGCCGTAACAAAGGATTAATCAGTACAGTGTGAGACAGATGATTGTTTGGTAGAGAAATAGCAGAAAACAAGCATCTGCAAAGCAGATTTGTACTTCTCAGTATAAAAGAATGGACCTGGGACCACAAGCCTTACTAGAGGCGTCTCTCCCATAAGATAAAAGCACGCTAGCGAACAAATTACGGCCAGGCAATTGACAAATAGAGAGGGCATAACAATGCACATACATGTCATGATAAGTATAAAGGAGATTTAATTGGGCATTACGACAAAGTACATAGACCGCCATCCAACTGCATCTATGCCTAAAAAGTCCACCTTCGTAGTTATCATCCGAACCCCTTCCAAGATTAAGCTGCTAAAGCAACGTACAACTGCATTAAGCATGGTGCGTAATGTAATCAACAACTACATCCTCTAGACATAGCATCAATGTTTTATCCCTAGTGGCAACAAGCACATACACAACCTTAGAACTTTCTCATCAATCGTCCCGTATGTTACATGGAGGCATGAACCCACTATCGAGCATAAATACTCCCTCTTGGAGTTAAGAGCAAAACTTGGCACAGAGCCTCTACTAATAACGGAGAGCATGCAAGATCATAAACAACACATAGGTAATAGACTTGATAATCAACATAACATGGTATTCTCTATCCATCGGATCCCGACAAACACAACATATAGTATTACGTGATAGATGATCTCTGATCATGTTAGGCAGCTCACAAGATCCAACAATGAAGCACAATGAGGAGAAGACAACCATCTAGCCAACGCTATGGACCCATAGTCCGTGGGTGAACTACTCACCCATCACTCCTAGAGGACCACCATGGCGCGTAGAGTCCCCGGGAGATGAATCCTCCCGGGCATGGCGCCTGAGGAGATCTCCGCAATCCTCCGAGATGG
>NC_061514.1:46941290-47011655 GCF_022539505.1 Lolium rigidum | reverse complement strand
GCGTCCTCGTAGGAGCCGTGGGAGCGGGAGAATATGTGGATCCAGCTCTCGCGGTAGTGCGTCGCGATGGCGGCCTCCGGGTCCTCTTTGTTTGCCGCTTCCGCCGCCGCGTCCGCCGCCGCCTCCGCGGCCTCCTACTCGCGGCGTTTCTCCACGTTCGCCTCCCGCAGCAGGCGGTCCTTCCTCGTCCACTTGTCCTCGCGGTTGCCCCTCGCGGCCTTCCACTGCCTGCGGTTCATCCTCGGTGGCTTCGCTTCCTCGGGGATCTCCGCCTCCGCCTCCATCGACGCCGGCGTCGGAGAAGAAGCGACTAGGGAGCGCGCGGCGGCGGAGTCGGAGAAGAGCACAGTAGCGAGGAAGGCCCGGGAAGGGAAGGACCGCTCATCCAACTACTTCCTACTCTTCCCTAGCCCACTAAGCATGTTAGCGGGCCAAACCAGTGGGCCGGATATCCAAGTAGCTTCGCTTCGTGTGGTATATTGCAGCCCACAAAAGAAGCTTTCGACTCTAAAAAAAAATTCAGATCCTAGAAAAAACAAGTAAATCACCATCAAAAAATGTAAATAGCTTTTGGTGTTCCCCAAAAAGAAGCATTGGTTATCACAAGCATCCCGACCAGCATTACCAGTACCACGAAAAACTGAATGACATTTCACCTTAATATCATCTCACATTTTTTCAAGCGACATTTAACCCTTAATGTCTTGCTACTGCGTGAGTTAACAGGCCAATGCTCGAGTAGTATTTAATTTCTTCTGTACCACCGACCCAGCAGCAGCAAGGATCGGTAAACTCAAGTTACCACCATTGAAGCTGCACAGTTTCTTCCTCCAGCCAAGTATGGCACAACCAAATACAACTATAATCTACACGTTCTCAGAATCAATGAAGAAAATTATGTAGCATCAAAGCAAATAAGATGATCCACCCCGCAGATAAAAACAAGCAGGCAGCCCGCAGCTGCACACAAATATATATCATCATCAAAGTTCCGACGTTTGCCTAAGGTACGCCTAAACATCATGTTCTTTCAACTAGAGAGTATGTACAAATGGGAGCATCAAAATCAAAATAATCGTGGCGCATATCAAGTGCCAAATTTTCCTTCGCTCCAGCACCTGGGCCTATGATAAGTTATCTGACCCTCCAGCGCCTGCAAAACTGGGATAAAACCTACACTACAGATGGCCAGGAAACTTGTGCAAGAAGAACTTGCATAACTAACTAGCCATGCATTCCAAGGGTAGTGTGATCAGCCCCTATACGTTGAAGAGATACCCGAGATCTTCTACGGTGAGCCGAGTTGCAATGCCACCAGATTTCTCGCCGAAAGCGGATTCCACCATCTCTCTCTTTTTCGCCTGGCAAGAGAAACATAAACACTTCGTCAAACAAACAAAAAATAACAGTGGATATATGCATACACACAAGCACAGCGCGAAAACCACACACCACTGTCTTGCTACTCCGTATTATAATTCGCTGAACAGACCTCCAACAAACAAATATTTTCAAAATAGAAAGCAAGTTCTTCTGGGATTATGTATCTGCACAGATCTTGCTACTTTGTTATATAACACTATCGATCTACACTCATCATTAATTCATCTTCATATAGAAGGGGTGCTGACACATTCTTCCCAATAAATAAGAACAGAAAACTAACTAAAAGTGAGAAGGGGCATGGTTCCTTAAACTATATATGCTATGAACTACACATGGAACCAACCATTTTCTCGAAACTGTCAATATACCAATTTAATATGTTCAGCCAAAATATTACCTGGAGGGCTAAAATGCGATCTTCCACTGTGTCATTAACAGTAAAACGAGTGACAGTCACAGGCTGGGTCTGACCAATTCTGTGAGCTCTGTCAACTGCCTGGTCCTCAGCATAAGGGTTCCACCAGGGATCAAGCATAATCACATGGCAAGCCGCAATCATGTTTAGACCAAGATTACCAGCCTTCAGGGACATGAGCATTACTCTTACCTGAAGAAAGAAAACAGTTTTTTATGACTATTTGTTGAATGGTGGAAATGAATCAGTGTCTGCATATAACGCTAAAAAGTAAGCGTAGAATGCAAGAAAAGTTACCTCTGGGTCAGTCTTAAACTCCTCCACTGCTGCTGCTCTGACATCGAGGGACATTGACCCATCAAGCCTCCGGAAGTTTATAAGATTGCTATTCAGTGAAAGCTCCAGCACGTTCAGCATACCAGTCCACTGGGAGAAGACTATTGCCTTAGAAGGAGCTACTTTGCTTGGACTTGATTCGATAGAATCACTATCAGTAAGGGCATGTGTGTTGAAGATTAAGTTAAGCGTGTCGACAGCAGCCTGGACCTTTGAGGATATGTAACTTTTTTCACAAATTGAGGACGATTCATCTGCTGCTGCTGCAGATGATTCATCTACTGCTGCAGATGCTGCAAATGACTCCAACTCATCAGAGAGACAGAGCCTCAATACTGGACGTGAAAAAACCAATTCAGCGCTTAGTTTCTGTTTGCAAACAGGGCAGACTTCTTCTTCACTTAAGCTTTCAAGTACACATTCGTAGCAGAAAATATGGCAACATGTTGTTATCACAGCATTTTCAGGTGGCTCCTGAAAAATGAGGGGAAATTAAATTAAATTATTCTACTCATTAAAATAGGTGTTGAAGAACTAGCCTCAGCTAAACAAAATCAGTAACCTTTTCTTTTGAAAACGTTTCCGCTCCCTGCTTCTGCAGAAGAAAACTCCAGAGATTAGTTAAAAACTTTATACATATAGATGTTAAGTAACTTGGTTTTCACCTAGTTTTCCACTAATGAACTAGCACCTCTTCTTAATTAACGAAAAGGCAAAGTTGTTGCCTTGGTTAAAAAAAAAGATGTTGAGTAACCATGATGCTCTTACCACGCATATGCAACAAGTTGGATTCCGTACTTCCAAATGTTCCAGCAAATTCATCACTATTTCCCTAGGAAGCTGTTTTGCCATTTCTATGGAAGCCGGGTTGGTCAAATTTGCATGATTATCATCCTTCAGAAGATAAGGGTGATTACAAGCCTGCCGAAGCCGCAGCAGCAATACAAGAATGTTTGCGTAGTTTTGTTTTATCGTCCCAGCAGCAGCAAATTTCTGTGATACAAACAGAAACATATGAGCATCACAAACATTACACAAAGAAATTTCTCGACAACTGAAGGATATTATGGGGGAAAATACTATAAATAGTATAAATTATTAAGAGCATTCCATGTTGAATTCAAGGCTGCTAAACCTGCTAGCAATAAAGTAAAACAAATATTTTGATTATGTTCATCAAAATAATAGCTAAGGTGAAGAACAATCCCTCAAGCCCAATACAGCTAAAAAAATCACCAGATCAAAAGTTTTTATCGGGTAACATAAGACAACAGGGATAACAAACAGCTTGGGAAGTATCAATAGATTATGTAATCATGCTATTTTTCTAAGGGAAATTCCTGAAAGCAACGACCAAGTTGCATGACTTGCAACTGAGCTATTCATTTGAGATTAGACAGCACACCATAATTACTAAAAGTTTAAACACAGTACCCTACTGAGTACCTAAGGATAGAAAAAAACTGAATAAAATTAAGTCTGTAATCTTGAACCTACCTTGAACTTTTGCCGAGAACCTTCTTCAAGAGCCAAATAGAAATATCGCTCCTCTTGTGTGAAATTTATTTTCTTCAGCTCAATTGTCTTTGGAGGTATTTTTATGATTGGTTCTCCATCAAGTAGTGTTTCTAAGGGAAACAGTTCAAAAGCACATCAATGACAGAAATATCAAAGCCAACGAAGAACCAAGTTACAGCCATGCATTATTAATAGCATCTTACAGAGTTAACAAAACATGATGGAACGCCTTCCAAGGGAGAAAGTACAAAATGTGAACACCATCTAAAAAATTCGGAAGGTGTCAGACTGCCTAGTATGGTTCCCCATAATTGTGAACTTATCGGGTACCCCTCCTTCAGTTTTCTAATGTACTTCATTTTCATGGCTGGTAAAATGGGAAATGTTTATGCTAATAAATATACGTATGAGAAATTGTATTATTCAGAATGATTATGATATTATAGAATATATTAGCCAGCTACACATGCATCCATAGACTATGCTTGAGTTGGTTCTGTAGGCCATTGGCGTGCGGATTTTACGCCTTTACGCATATTTCACCTTTTCTAGTTTTCTGTTCTATTTCATGGCTGGTAGCACGGGAGATATTTATGCTAATAAATACTTTGAGTACATATATGAAAATAATAAATATACATATGAGAAATTGCATTTTCAAGACAAAAATAATAAATTATGGTTGCACTGTTTTAAGATGAAGATGATAAATTAAGATTGCACCTTTTGAAACAAAAAATGCCAGTCAAATAGATATGCATAGACTATGCTGGAATTCCTTATGTAGGCAATGCTGTGCGGATTTTATGCCTTCACGACATATTGATAACAAAAAGATATAAAACTGCAAACAGGTATATGTTCCCAAAGCATTTTATTTCACCTTTTGTGCGCCGCAGCAGAAGTACATCTACATCGATATTACTACTGGTCATGGTAGTGATTAAATCATAGACTATGCTGGAATTCGTTCTGTAGGCAATGGTGTGCGGATTTTATGCCTTCACATCATATGGTTGATAACAAAAAGATATAAAACTGCAGACAGCTATATGTTCCCAAAGCATTTTATTTCACCTTTTGTGCGCCGCAGCAGAACTATCTTCAAGACAGTTTGGAGTTTCTTATATCCCTGAGTTGAACCTTTAGAAATTGGGTTCTTTATCATCGACTTGAACGATCCGTATACAGAATACGGCTCATACTTCAAAAAGCGGAAATAGCTATAGAGATCGTCGATTGTATTTTGCATAGGTGTACCCGATAAGCACCATCTTCTTTTTGCTCTCAGTCCACAACAGGCTCTAGCTGATTTAGTCTGGTGATTTTTTATTGTTTGAGCTTCATCAAGCACAACTCTAAACCATCGTACCCTGGCAAGTGGGCCAGCCTCAATGTCAGCGTCTGAACTGTTAAGTTTCTTTTTCTTATTTGCCTTTTTCTTGGTCTCTTTTGGCAGTTTCCTTTTGTTGCCAGCAGCAAAATCTGGACAAATCCCATACTTTTCACTGTTCTTTTGCTCCATATCATCATCCGAGTCTTGCTTGGGCACTTCATTGCCTACAATAGTATATGTGGTTATGACAACATCATATTTTGCCAACTCAGTTGGATCTGTAGTCCTTGAACCTCCATGATAGACCAAAACAGATAATTTGGAACTTTCAGTAGCCTTGGCAGAGATCTCACTAGCCCACTGCTTAAGAATACTAGCTGGGCAGACTACCAGTGTTCCTGCAGATGGTCTTGTAGCAGACCTCAAGGTTGATGCAGAGGATGGTAATTTCATTCCGGTCTTCTTCTTGGGCTCAACTTTAACAGCCTTGACCATTCTATTAACAGGAGCCCCTGACCGACCAGCACAGAGCTCAAGATTGGAGGAAAGCCTATCTGAGGGTTCACCCTTGATTTCCTTCTTGTTCATTATCATTGTATCATCCTCATCAAGGTCTAATGAGACAGAACTTTTACGGTCGGAATCAGCAGACATGAAGTTAGACTGCTGAGCCCTCTCCTTTTGTATAAGTGCAATAGTGGATATTGTCTTCCCAAGCCCCTACATCATGGAACATATTTGGCTCTAAGAAAGAAAAAGTGGTAAAATAACTAACAGCTAGTGAAATAAGCTAGGAAATGAAAATAACCTGATCATCCGCTAAAATTCCACCTGGACAATGTGAACTATTCTCCTTGGAGAGCATCCAAGCTAATGCTATTTTCTTTCAAACATAAGAGAAGAACATATTAGTGAACAGGATATCTCTAGTAATCACACATTGCAATGCCTGAGGTTTGGGATGATAAATTTTACCTGGTGCTTAAGGAGTGATACTGACATAACACCTTCAGGCAGATCTTCTTCCTTTGTTTCCTGGCTGATATGCTGCATAAGAAGTTTCGATTAAAGTAGTACAATACATAGTTATAAGAATCGGATCAAAGTCACCACATGCTTAATCATATTTGATCTTTGCAGTGACTTGTCTGTATCGATAAATCAAACATTATATACCTGTAGGGCTTCTTCATATATAGATCTTTCATCACGACCAGAAGGTCTACTTTCTACATTTGGATGGCTTTGTGTGCCAAATCCATTAAAACCTTCAGTACCATCAACTGAATTCATTGACGAAGGAAAGGTCGTATGTGAACTCGGTCCTTCATATTCGTAGACATCATCTGAAAGTTGCGAAAGTATCTTATTAGTCACAGTTTGCACTAGTATGAATCTTTTTGCTCTAGTACCCATATATTATAAAGAACAAGGTACATGCTACACACCGTCATCGCTATCAGTTTCGACCTTCTGGCAGCCACTAGCAAAAGGCATTGATGAAGAAAACATCCCACCTCCATTAGCAGCACTTCTTCCAAAATAATTAGGCTCATCCTTGACCCCATTGTCACTCACTGATGAATGCCTGGTTGGAAATGATTGAGGCTGAGCCGAATACATATAGATATCATCTGACAAATTCAAACAGGGAAAAAACATTAATGTTGCTAGTCATGGGCTGCGTCAGTGTCCATTTTAATCAATGTTAATTGCCAGAGTTAATCAAGAAAATAGCACTGTACTCACCATCATCATTATCAGTCAAAATCTTCAGGCTGTCACTATAGGGGGAATCATGTAGCATCACCGAGGAACTTGAGAGAGGATAGATCCTGTGTGATGAAACAGCCGGAGATCTATAAGAGGCTGAAGCGTGCGTGCTTTTTAACCAATCATCATCATCCAAACTGATTGGTTTCTTATCGTTGTTCTTGCCAAATGGAGTGTTGAATAAAGCGGATGCAGCGTGGGTGCTTTTAAACCAATCATCATCATCCAAACTGATTGGTTGCTTATCATTGTTCTTGCCAAATGGAGTGTTGAATAAAACAAGAGAACGGTCAACGCCGTCACTAGGATCATCAGAACCAATATCTTCTTTTCTGTCTAAGCCCAAAAGAGTGACGTCTGAACACGGTTTAGTATCGTCTTCACCATCTGAACACAGGTCAATAATCTCCATATTGCCGATGAACCTGTGACTAGAGTCCGTGTCATCGACCATCTTCCGCAGCAGCCAGGGCGGTTTTGTTGACTCAAGGATCTGCCTCAGATTTCGGAATAAGGCAATGCACGCCGACAAACAGTTCGCTGCGCTGCCTATGGTTGATTCTCACTGTGAAAGGTAGCCTGCGAGAAGGTAATGTACATGTGAGGATTGGGGATAACACCTGTAGCAGCAAGGAGCAAACAATATGGGCAAGATAACAGTGTGCAAGGAGCAGAAAGATAAACCTCTCCATCGATAATGATTTTCAGAAGCTACAGCCATGTGTCATGCAGTCGCTAATTCAACAGAGAACTAAAATGAAAACTTGAGTACTACCTCTGACTATTTTTAAACTTAAGCCGTCTGGGCCGGCTTTATATATAAATCCACGATCGGCAAGCATTCGATACAAATCACCCCCCTCCCCCCCCCCCCCCCCACAGACACACACACACAGGATAAGCATCTCAGGTACATATAACAAGTCCAGAATGATCGCCCAGCTCACTCAACTCAGCATAGAGCACTACCTCTGACTATACACCCTTTACTGTATAGATACAGTCCAAATTTAGACGAATCTTTGGCATCTTTTAATTCAATCAGGGAGTACTTATTACACAAAGGGCTTAGTTAAAAAAAGAAGAAGAGGATCTGCCATAGCAGGAACAGGACAGTGTCTTCACACAAGCACACTCATAAACTATTCCAGAGCCGACTAATCAAAGAATCTATAAAGCATAACGAGAACCCATTCTTGCACTACCTGATTGCATAACCCTAGTGTACTGGACTCGAGCCCATGATCACCCAGAACTCCCCGAGCTGCCTAAACGACCGAGTCCTAAATCCTAACGCCCACCTACGCAAAATCGGCCAAATCCCACAGCTTTTCACCACCGAACAATCCGATAACCCCCATACCGACCAGCTCCAACATTTCCATCCAATCCAAAGAAAATAATCTCAAAAGTACCATTCCGTTTGAATCAAGAACCGACCCAAGAAAGCGACAGGGAGAGGGGCGCCGGGTCAATTACCTCGTCCGAATCGGCGAGACCACGCGGCCGGCGGAGACCACCGGAGGCGCGGCGCGGGGCGGAGGCGGACGAAGCAGCGAGGGAGGGGAAGCTGCCAGTCGGATCGTGGGCGAGGGGATTTAGGGGCCGACGAGTTCGTGGCGGCGGGCGGGGTCTGTGGACTTATCAGGCGCTGGTCGCTATCCGTTGGGTCGCTGTCAGGTGGGGCCTACGCGCGAGGGCCCGCCTGTCGGTGGCAGCGCGCGGAGCGGGAAAGGAAACGTTCGGATCGGTTGGGGAAGGAAATTTTGGATTTTGGGAGAACGGCTTGCGCCGGAAGGAAGGGATGGCAGTGAATGCTAAATGACGTTGTACTTGCTACCGTTAGAGTTGATTTTATTTCTGTTGTGATTTGTTGCTATGTTTTCGTTTTGGAAGTTATAAACTTGTGACCATTCCTTCGGAAAGTACCAGGTGCACATGAGCACAAGTGCTCCTTGGACTTTTGGATTTTTCAAAATTTTCAAAACCTCGCTCTTTTATGTTTTCAAAAATTATGACATTAAATATGTAGATAGATTTAGACACGATGAGTGTAGTCAAAAAAGTCGTATTAAAAAATACTTTGTATTTTGGAAAATACAAAAAAGACAAATTTCTGACTATAAATAGTAGTACAATAGTACGTATATTTTGTCGGTGTACTGTCAGAAATTTGTCTTTTTTGCATCTCGAAAAATATAACGTATTTTTTGACGAGACTTTTTTGATTCCAATCCTCGTATAGACATCTATCTACATATTTAATATCATAATTCTTGAAAGCAGGGAAATATGAGAATCTGAAATTTTCAAAAATCCAAAAGTGAAGGGAGCACTGACTCCCATGTGCACAAAATCCTTGTCCCCATTCCTTACCTTATTTTGCAGAGTAGAGTAAAATTGGTCACGACTCATGTCATGTGGCGTCCGATTGTGAGGATGTGGAGGAAGTCAAAGGAGCTTACCGACGGCTAAACCGGTAACACGGTACCCACTAGGTTTACATGGATTGCATGGTGATCACTTAATTGGGGTGGCAGAGCTAGCCTGGTGTCTCACTATGTGGTGGTCGACGGGGAATGGATGATTGGGAGAAATTTGGAGGATTAGAAGGATGACTAAGATGGCGAAGGGAACTAGAGAATAGTGTTAGTGATGTGAATGGAAGATGGAGCAAAAAAGGTGGAGGAGAGAGTTGTAACAAGACAACACGGTGATTACATTGGATTACATGGGAGACACCTAAATAAGCATTAATCGTAAATATCTTTGATAGATACTTCGAAGTCGCCCATGCCTCTAGCTTCAATTTGTTGCATCTCAACTTTCCTCCAAGATTCTAGTATAATAACTCTGAGACTAAACATGCACAAACTTAAGTAACCCAAAATGTTTAAATTTTCCCAACTATGTTACAGTATTTGATAAATTTTCTAAAAAGATGTAAGAAACATAAATACAAGATATAATATAGTATGCACATTCACACATAAAACATACAAAGTATTTTGAGAATGCATGCATGACTGATATGTTTCAAAGACATACAACTCGACTCCTAGGAGCAAAAAAATACGAAAAAGTTCCGACATTTACATGTTTATGTACATTGGTTATATGCATATGTTCATAGCGAAAACACAAATATTACGACCTATGAAAGAGCTAGTGCAAAAAAAATTGCTTGTTTCAAACATTGAACTTGCCTTTTTATTGGGGAAAATGCATGTTATTTTTTCACTACAAAATAATACAAACAAGACAGACATTAACACAAACAAGTACAAAAAATCAGATTTTTATAATTTCATTGTATATTTATTTTGATTATACTGTTCACCCTAGGAGCATTTGCTCTTTAGAAGCAAAAACTCGTTGCGCATTCCTTACCTTATTTGGAACAAGACACCCAATGTTGTCAAGTGTTCATGTAATAACATGCCAGTACAACCACACATATTAATTTAAAGATTTTTAAAACCTCGATGTGCATATTTTCACTATCGTGTGTAACTGCAAAAAAATCCACATTCCACTCATTGTGTATGAATAAAAAAATATTAATTATGTTAAATTCCTTTCGATGGGTAAAAATGAAGTTTGACTATATTCTTTGGAGTTATGATATGTCGGTATTGAAAGGATATAGTCGACCTTTCTTTCCCTAAAAAATAAGTTTCACTATAACCATTCTAAACCAACATATATAACTCCAAAGGTAACATAATTAGTTTTTCTTTTATTATACAATAAAAATTATCCTAGGCTTAATGAAAGATCGAGATGTCGCCTAGAGGGGGGGTGAATAGGCAATTACAAACTCTTGCGGATTTGTCTTGTATGAATGCGGAATTAAACTATCGTTTAGTTTACAAGCACAAACCCTAAATATGCTAAGCTCAACTAAGTGTAACAATAGCAACTAGAGCTAAGCAAGATAGGCACAAGATATATGTAGCACAAGTGATAGCAAGATATATGTACTTCAAGCACGATGGCTATCACAAGGAAAGAGAGCTCGGGTATAGAAATAACCGAGGCACGCGGAGACGAGGATGTATTCCCGTGTTCCCTTGCTTTGCAACAAGGTACGTCACGTTTGGAGGAGTGGAGGTCCCACGAAGGATTCCCCGCGCCACGAAGGCTCACCCTATTCTCCGAACCACACCCACGAAGGATAATGGCCCTTTCCTTATGGTTAGCTTTTCCTCCGCTCCGGAGATGGCAAGCTCCACAACCACTTCACAAGCTCCACGAAGGAGAAGCCCGGGCCTCTTCACAATCTTCTTGAAGAGATCACCGGAGCACCAACCGCCAAGCCAACTAGGAGGTTTCCCTCCAAGAGTAACAAGCTCACGGTCTCTCACTCGAACTAATCGTGGTGGAGAGCTCAACACTATGCAATGATGCAAAGCAAGAACACCGGAGGTGTTCAAGTCCTTCACACTCAAATCCCACCAAAGCAACGAATGCTAGGATGAGATTGGAGAGGAAGAACAAGGGGGAAAGTCAACTAAAGACTCCAAGATCTAGATCCCAAGAGATTCCCTCACTTAGAGAAGAATTGGTTTGGTGGAAGTGTAGATCTAGATCTCCTCTCTCAAATCCTCAAATATGAGCAAGAATCATGGGGGGAACAAGAGAGAGAGCAACTTCTTCAAATGCAACAATGGAGGTGAGAGAATGGGAAGAAGTAGTTGTCTCAAGGTAGGAGAAAGGTATTTATAGCAAGGGAGAAAGAAATAACCGTTGGGGGGGAAAAGACAAAGAAATAGGCGAGAAAAACGGGCCGAGAAAAGTCCCCGACCGGCGGCCCAGCCGGTTGACCGGAGCCGTGGCCGGCCAGGCCGGTCGGGGTCCGGCCCAGCCGGACCGACGAGCTGGGCGAGGCGCGCGCCGCGCCGGGCGGCGGAAAGGCCCCAGGCCGCGCGGGGAGCGGCCCAAGCTGCTCGGGCGGCGGCGGCCCAAGCCGCGTGAGCGCCGGCGGCCCAGGCGGCGGCCGGCGGCGCGTATTGCTGGCCGCGCGGGGCGCGACGAGGGTGCAGGCCGGGTGGGCCGCCGGTCCGAGAAGCGGCCCGGTCAAGTTCCGGTTGGACCGGACTGGGAGCTGGGCTGCCCGGCGCTCGGGCCGGTTGACCGGTCGGAGACCGGGGCTGTCCCGGGTGGGCCGGTGTGTGGCCCGGTCGACCGGTCGGAGACCGGGCAGCCGTCCCCCTTTTTTTCTTTTCTTTACCTTTTCTTTAATAACTATTGCTCCCGAACTCCGATTAACATGAAACCAATTTTGTTTGGAAGATAACAACGAATGCTACCTAATAGAAAGTGAAAACCCAAGAATCTGTAGGAGGGATTTTATCATGAATATAAAAGGTAGAACCTTATATCATGAATAACCTGTAAAATCACCCAACCTCGAAAACGCAATAGAAGATGCATGCGGACTCCGTTTTCGATGAACTTGGGCTTGTTGTAAAGCTAGCAACAAGCTCAAGAACCTCACACGGAGAAACACCAAGAAGCAATAAGGATATGCAAAGTATGCAAAGGGTTGAGCTCCCTAAGACGATGTGATCAAGTTACCCAACCGAAAGCCCCTCTTGATAGTGCGGCTATCTATCCTATAATCCGGTCTCCCAACATCCACCTTGAGACCGGTAAAAGAAAAACCTAGCAAGGCCATACCTTTGCCTTGCGCATCCCGCTTGATCTTGATGATAACTCTTCAAGCTCTACACAAGCCGGAATGCCTCACTTGATCAATGTTGCTTCGTGAAGACTCACAAATACTCCCCCATACACTATGATGGGAAAGCTCCATTGATGCACATCTTCACATGTCCATTATCACCAAAATGGACTGGCAAGCTTCAAACATGTGATCCACTTGAGATGCTCATCTTGAACTTGCCCAACTCAATCCTTGTATCTTCTCATACTCACATAAGATAGAGCATGGCTAATATTGAGTTCCACATAAGAACTCCATCTTCATTTCTTCTTCTTGATCATATCACATATGTATCTTCATAACCGATGATCTTGATGCCAATACCCAAGGTATACCTTTATCTTCATGGCATCCATACTTGAATCCAACACATGGAATACAAGTAGTACCTATGGAATATTCCTTCATATAAACTCAATGAAAACATTAGTCCATAGGGGTTGTCATTAATTACCAAAACCACACATAGGGGCAATGTACCCTTACAATCTCCCCCATTTTGGTAATTGATGACAACCACAATAAGAGGGTTTATATAATGAATATTAATGACAAGTACGCAACTTATCCGAGAATAAGTTGTATACAAGAGGTCGTATTTGATATGGTCAAGTAACACAAAGCTACTAGCCCATATCAAAACCGGCTCTACTCACACAATTACAACAATTGCAATGGATGTGAGTAGAACCAATATATATAGAGAAAACTCCCCCACAATGTATGCACGTGTGATGAACATGAATTCATTGCATACATTGTCAAGATTAACCTTTGGGATAGTTTCCACTATATATATACAACCATGCAAGACATATAAATATGGAATGCATGAGAGGCAAAACACTTAAGCACAAACCAAGCTTAAGTATAAAACCATTCCCTTAAACCCTCTAAACTTCTCCCCATTGGCATCGATTGTCAAAATGGGTGAAAAATTTAGAAGACCAATATAATGTGAGTTCCTCCCCAAAGTGTGCACTTCTCATAATTTGAGTGGAATCAAGTGCACATATCCAATGATGAATACTTGAAGGAAGTCAAACTATATTGAGGATCAAAGATTGCATAAAGATAACATGGTGAAGTGAGCTTCAACAAATAAAGCAAGCAATCAACGATCCAATTGGACAAACAAAGATATCATGATAAGAAAGATATGGTGCTCTAAATAAAATAAGAAAGCTCCCCAAGGTTCATGCACAATTTATAATGTTTGCATTTGAATACAATATGCACAAACATGGAATCCTCACTCCCTATATATCATTTAGAACGCAACTAGGATAAAGAGAATATGCTTATCAAGAACAACTTTAGTCCAACAATTACGAGATATGAGTGCATGAAGAAAAACAAGTAAACCAAGCACTCATAAATCTTCTTTACCAACATCACTAAAAACAAAAGGGTAAAAGATGGTTGGCAAAGAACAAGGATATCAAGATGATGGATTAACGCTCTCATGTATATAAGTTTCTAAAGTGGACATAGTGATCCATAAAGAAACATGCACACACAAGAAGTTAACAAAATAGATAAGATATGATATCCAAGATGAAGTCATAAAATATACCAAGGATGTTTGCTTAAAAAGCATATATAGCCTATGGCTCCAACTTTCACTTATGGTATATGAATGAGCTTCAACCAAGTTAAATCTCAAAAACATCACAACTAACAATAAGGGAAGTAAAGCTAGTTGGAGTGTTTTGAGAAAGGCAACAAGTATCATAAATATGGATTTATTTCGCAATTTCATCAATATTGCACATAAGAGCTCTTTGAGGAATTGATATGCAATAAATTGCTAGAGGGCATATTTGAGATAGGTGAATCATAAACATGATATATATATATATATATTCCTATCATATGCATCTTCTCAAATTACTCAAATGTACAATAAGAAGTTTTCTTCAAAAGGATTTTTCAAGAATCGCAATATTTTCGAAATAAAGAATTTCATGCCAAGATGCAACCTACAAGAGGTTGGATGCTATATGAGTATGCATGAAAAAGATACTTGTTACCGAGATACCAATGGCATGATGTGGTAGATAATAGTTCATCGATCATCCTAGCTTGACTCCAATTTTCATATGGTGACAACACCTTCCTTATAGATGAGACAAGCCTCCATTGCATCTCAAATGTACCTAAAACAAAATTCAAGTACATCTTGGTCCCCAAACTTATTGGGTCCAACATGGTTAGACTAACCACAATATATAGGACACACTCCATATAAACATGTGCATATTTAGATGAAGTTTGAATTTCATGCACATCTTAGCCATTTAGGATTTGATGGAGTATATCCTACATAATGGATCGAAAGAAAGCAAGCATGCTACAAGTATAAACAAATTACATATAAGCATGCACCAAAACTTTTAAAGATCCAAGAAAGATATACTTTGGACAAAACACCAAAGGAATTAAATAAGGCATATAGGTGTCACAAAACAAATTTGTTGTCCAAATTATATCTAAGAAGCAAATCACAAAAGATTTGTTCAACAAAGTTCAACAAGTGAACTAAGAAGAAACCATTGAGCATAGAGGATGAAATAAAGCAAACATGCTCAAAGATTTATCTCATTCAAGCTAATAGAATATGTAAGAAGGAATGAGATAGCAAACTCCCCAAAAGAGCAAGGTTCAAACAAAATAAACCAAACCCTATACACTTTTCACAATGGCACAATGTACCGTAAGGAAAAAGGTTTGTCTTCCAAAACAAACACTTGATATGAATCAAGAGAATTTATCAAAAGATTTTTCAAAGGGACAAGGAAGACACATGGGAGCAACAAAGATTTGTTGGAAGTAAAATAAGACAATAAGAAGCAATCCAAGGTGAAGATGATCCATGAATTCAACCACATACAAGGTTATCAATTGTCAAAGACAATGAGTATATTGGACATAATTTCCGGTGGTGAATTGACAATGATAGTAAGGATCAACTTCACAAATAAAGGCATAGGATAAGTATATATATAATTAAGCACTATGCACGGATGAAGATTCTTGATAACTTCAACTAGTCACACAATCACGCACGGCAATGATTAGAATAACTTGAGGCAAACGGTGTCCCAAATAAGATATAGAGATATGTATTTGAGGAAAAACCGCACCAAGAATTTCTTATTCAAACAAGAACCCACAAGATGAGTAATAAAAGATTTTTATTAGGAATGGAGCTTGTTTGAGCAAACATGCCACCTAGGAACAAGATAATTAAGAGCATCAACTCTAAGTGGCATAACCTCATATGTTCACATTTTCTAGGCTTGTGATATGTACAAAACATATTACTCCCCCATGATGTGATAAAACATTTCTTCTAAACAAGAGGCAACTAAAATTCAACTAGAGATGATTAATGGATATTTAGAATTTGAATTTCTCATGAGTATGGCACACCACATAGTGACTAGATAATCTTGCAATATCAATACTAAGTGGTGGTACCCATGTACACACATTTTAAAGAAAGAGAGATGCACAAAGCATATCACTCCCCCAAAATGGGATGTTCCATTAATCACTTCAAAGAGAGCCAAATAAGATATCATCAAAATGCATTAGGCTCAAAACAATACACAAGTATATGGTGAGTCAAACAAACATACTTGAACACACAAGATAAGCAAGTAAGACACAACACATACATACACATATTTGGTACAAAACCAAACATGCAAAAGGGCAAGTAACTTACAATAAACATGAAGAGTTGAAGTATGAGTTACCGCAAGAAGGAACATTGGATATAAGATATAGATGATAATCCATACGACTTGGCTTGGTAAAAAATATAATATATGAAGATCCCTTAATTCTTCATGAAGTAGCCAAGTCTCTAATGCCCTCCATTTGTACCTATTGATCAAGTTTGAGATTGTTGGTCCCCAACCAAGTTGGGTCCTAAGAGATTAGTCACAATAGGCTTGGCAACCCAAATGGTTCTTTTCTTGAAACCACTTTGAGTTCCAACAAACTTGGCAAACACATTGCCATCCTTATCCTTCCCTAGAGAATAATCATCATCAACAATTATAGGGTTAGATAAGGTACCACTTAAGCAAGAAGAAGCAAAGTGCCCCTTCTCACGGCATAAGTAGCAAATGTTCCCCTTTCTCTTCTTTGTTGATTTCTTCTCTTGGGGAACATTATCTTGATTCTTCTTGGGAAGTGGCCTATCTTCACCTTGAGGTCGAGCATGAGCTTGACCTTGACCTTGTGGCTGTTTCCCTTGTTGTTTCTCACTCAAGTGCTTCTTCTTCTTCAATGGGCATGATCTAACATGATGCCCTTCAACCTTGCACTTGAAGCAAACCAACTTGGCCGGATCCTTGACTTTGTCTTGGCCCTTCTTGTTGCTCTTGCTATTGGACTTGTTCTTGTTATTGGAGTTGAATCCAAGTCCACTCTTGTCATTGGGGGATTGTTGCACACTTAGCATCTTGTCAAGTGCGGATTTCCCTTCATGACGCTTTTCCAAGTCTTTCTTCAAAGAAAGGACTTGAGCCTCGAGCTCTTTTATTTCCTCTACATGGTTAGTAGAAATACAAGTACTAGAGGAAGTAGAAGCTTCATTGTTAGAGCAACAAGGCAAATCAAGTAATCCAACACAAGGTGTATCACTAGTTTGACTAGATGGATTACAAGGACTAGCACATGGCAATATAACATTTTGGGTAGAGATTGTGCTAATGTCCACATGAGGCTCACAAGATGTTACCTTAGTGATACTAGCCTCATGAGCTAACTTTAGCTCATCGTAGGAAGTTAGAAGATCCTCAAGAGAGTGTGAGAGCGTTTTATTGTTTTCTTCCAATTCCCTACAATTGCTAGTTAGAAACTCAAGTTGAGCCCTTAACTCAACATTCTCCTTTAAGATAGATGCTTCACAAGAAGTAGAGTTAGTAGCACAAGCATCAACAATAGTTTTCTCATTTTTATGCATATAGGATTCAATTTTTTGTGTAAGCATGAAATTAGTATGCTTCTCATCTTTTAGCTCATGCTTGAGGAGAGTGAATCTCATTTCCCCATTTTCAATATGGGACTCCAAATCCACTATGGTTTCCCTATATTTATTCAAGGTATCCATAGAGTGTTCGAGATAAGCACGAGCTTCTTTATTACCACGAAGAGAAGCATATACCATTGCCATATCATGCACCAAGGTATTATGTTCTTCATCATTATCATCATCATCACTCTCATCATTAGAGGATGTGTTAGGAGTCAAAGTAGGAGATACCTTTGATCCATTTGCCATAAGGCACATGTGTATACCGGAGGATGAAGATGAAGGTATTCTTGAATCCTCATTTGAAATCATGTCTTGATCCATAGAGTGTTCGGTTTCCTCTACATTGTTAGTCAACAAGCAACTAGAGGAAATAGAAGCATTTTGATTATGGGAGCAAGACAAGGCAAGCATATCCTCATGAGATCTATGTAAGCAATTTACACATGATATGCAAGAACTATCAACACAAGCATGTAGATTATTTTCAATGCAAGATGTGTTTAAGTCCAAAGAGGAACCATTGCAATGAGATAGAGATGAAGAGTCATCACTAATGAGCACAATATCAACATAGCAATTTCCCTCACCACTCACCATATCATTACCTTGTGTCTTGCAACACGTTGGTGAAGTGGAAGAAGATGATATATCATCACGACCGGAGGTGGAAGCAACTTGGAGCTCTTCATGATGTGAAGGGAAAGAGAGCTCCTCGGAGTCACCACCGACCAATTGAGAAGTGGATCCACCAAACATTTCCTTAAGCTTGATCCACATCTCATGAGACGATTTTCGCTTTATATATATCAAGAACCTACGAAAATCGGGTCTCAAAGAGAATAAAAGCTCATTAGATACTTGAGCTTCAAGATGTAAGTTTTTCTCATCCTCTAAAGATAGATTTTGAGAATCCATCGGAGGAGAAAAACCTACATCTAGAAATTGCTCAATGTTTGGACACAAGGTCCGAAGTTTACAAAGCAAGCAATTTCGCCACAAATGATAATTTGTGCCAACAAAGATAATTGTGTCATTGTGCACTAAATTACTAGCCGACATCTTTACTCTCAAGGCGGTGAAGCCTAAAACAAGGAGAGACCTTGCTCGATACCAATTGAAAGATCGAGATGTCGCCTAGAGGGGGGGTGAATAGGCAATTACAAACTCTTGCGGATTTGTCTTGTATGAATGCGGAATTAAACTATCGTTTAGTTTACAAGCACAAACCCTAAATATGCTAAGCTCAACTAAGTGTAACAATAGCAACTAGAGCTAAGCAAGATAGGCACAAGATATATGTAGCACAAGTGATAGCAAGATATATGTACTTCAAGCACGATGGCTATCACAAGGAAAGAGAGCTCGGGTATAGAAATAACCGAGGCACGCGGGAGACGAGGATGTATTCCCGTGTTCCCTTGCTTTGCAACAAGGTACGTCACGTTTGGAGGAGTGGAGGTCCCACGAAGGATTCCCCGCGCCACGAAGGCTCACCCTATTCTCCGAACCACACCCACGAAGGATAATGGCCCTTTCCTTATGGTTAGCTTTTCCTCCGCTCCGGAGATGGCAAGCTCCACAACCACTTCACAAGCTCCACGAAGGAGAAGCCCGGGCCTCTTCACAATCTTCTTGAAGAGATCACCGGAGCACCAACCGCCAAGCCAACTAGGAGGTTTCCCTCCAAGAGTAACAAGCTCACGGTCTCTCACTCGAACTAATCGTGGTGGAGAGCTCAACACTATGCAATGATGCAAAGCAAGAACACCGGAGGTGTTCAAGTCCTTCACACTCAAATCCCACCAAAGCAACGAATGCTAGGATGAGATTGGAGAGGAAGAACAAGGGGGAAAGTCAACTAAAGACTCCAAGATCTAGATCCCAAGAGATTCCCTCACTTAGAGAAGAATTGGTTTGGTGGAAGTGTAGATCTAGATCTCCTCTCTCAAATCCTCAAATATGAGCAAGAATCATGGGGGGAACAAGAGAGAGAGCAACTTCTTCAAATGCAACAATGGAGGTGAGAGAATGGGAAGAAGTAGTTGTCTCAAGGTAGGAGAAAGGTATTTATAGCAAGGGAGAAAGAAATAACCGTTGGGGGGGAAAAGACAAAGAAATAGGCAGAAAAACGGGCCGAGAAAAAGTCCCCGACCGGCGGCCCGGCCGGTTGGCCGGAGCCGTGGCCGGCCGAGCCGGTCGGGGTCCGGCCCAGCCGGACCAGCGGCCGTGGCGAGCGCGCGCCGCGCCGGGCGGCGGAAGGCCCCGAGGCCGCGCGGGGAGCGGCCCAAGCTGCTCGGGCGGCGGCGGCCCAAGCCGCGTGAGCGCCGGCGGCCCGGCCAGCGCCGGGCGGCGCGTATTGCCGGCCGCGCGGGGCGCGACGGGGGTGCGGGCCGGGTGGGCCGCCGGTCCGAGAAGCGGCCCGGTCAAGTTTCCGGTTGGACCGGACCGGGAGCTGGGCTGCCCGGCGCTCGGGCCGGTTGACCGGTCGGAGACCGGGGCTGTCCCGGGTGGGCCGGTGTGTGGCCCGGTCGACCGGTCGGAGACCGGGCAGCCGTCCCCTTTTTTTCTTTTCTTTACCTTTTCTTTAATAACTATTGCTCCCGAACTCCGATTAACATGAAACCAATTTTGTTTGGAAGATAACAACGAATGCTACCTAATAGAAAGTGAAAACCCAAGAATCTGTAGGAGGGGATTTTATCATGAATATAAAAGGTAGAACCTTATATCATGAATAACCTGTAAAATCACCCAACCTCGAAAACGCAATAGAAGATGCATGCGGACTCCGTTTTCGATGAACTTGGGCTTGTTGTAAAGCTAGCAACAAGCTCAAGAACCTCACACGGAGAAACACCAAGAAGCAATAAGGATATGCAAAGTATGCAAAGGGTTGAGCTCCCTAAGACGATGTGATCAAGTTACCCAACCGAAAGCCCCTCTTGATAGTGCGGCTATCTATCCTATAATCCGGTCTCCCAACATCCACCTTGAGACCGGTAAAAGGAAAAAACCTAGCAAGGCCATACCTTTGCCTTGCGCATCCCGCTTGATCTTGATGATAACTCTTCAAGCTCTACACAAGCCGGAATGCCTCACTTGATCAATGTTGCTTCGTGAAGACTCACAAATACTCCCCCATACACTATGATGGGAAAGCTCCATTGATGCACATCTTCACATGTCCATTATCACCAAAATGGACTGGCAAGCTTCAAACATGTGATCCACTTGAGATGCTCATCTTGAACTTGCCCAACTCAATCCTTGTATCTTCTCATACTCACATAAGATAGAGCATGGCTAATATTGAGTTCCACATAAGAACTCCATCTTCATTTCTTCTTCTTGATCATATCACATATGTATCTTCATAACCGATGATCTTGATGCCAATACCCAAGGTATACCTTTATCTTCATGGCATCCATACTTGAATCCAACACATGGAATACAAGTAGTACCTATGGAATATTCCTTCATATAAACTCAATGAAAACATTAGTCCATAGGGGTTGTCATTAATTACCAAAACCACACATAGGGGCAATGTACCCTTACACTTAAAATATAAGTCGCCCTTAAAATACGCTCGTCAACAACTTATAACTTTAAAATTCATTGGTCAAACTCACATGCGATATTTATATTGATAATATGTCTATAAAATTTATATAAATATATTAAAAATGAAAGAGATTTACAAGACAAATGCAGCAATGTCATCTACACATTCTAAAGCCATATAATTTTGTATATATTAGTGATCAAAGTTATGCATCAAAAACCATGTGAAAAATATGCTTTATATTTTAAGATGGCGGGAGTAATTATGTATCACATTTTTTTGCGAATAGAACCCTAGAGTTAAGAGAAACATCGAACAGTACAAAACACCTCAACAAAAACAAAAATTACAACGAAATTCTTGAGATGCCCTTCATCTTCAACCTCCAGACTGTGTCGACGGCGCGCCGCTGCTCCTCCCTGAGACGACCTGACGTTGTTGGTTGCGGACAGGAAGTCGCCGAACGGGTCAAGAAGACCACATCCGTCCCGGAGACGAAGAAGAAGGACTAACCGCCGATGAAGCTCCATGAAGATACGGAAATCTCCTGAGCCAGAAGAAATCCTCGAGAACCACACCACTCCCACAAGATTCTCGACATCGCCGTCGAGATGGAGCTGAAGCCGGAGAGACTTTACTGGAAAAGACGCCGCCGCCACCACCTGAGCGCCGCCCTACCAAACTAAAACCCTAAAAACTAGGTAAATAGAGCCCTCCCGCCGACGGGGGCCAAAATCCACCCCGCCTCCATGGCCCGAAGGCCACATAAGCGAGGCAGAACGGCGGTGCGGGAGGCGGCTGGGAGACCTAGAGATCGTCTCAACGCGGGCGTAGTCGTTCGCGTGGCACAGTACCAAGGCATGTCTCCAGGAGCGCAAATTCATTTCCGTTCTTTGCTTTTTAATTACTTATCACATTGATATCTTATTTGTGAGCCCATTCATTTCACCCTGCTAATATTAATTACCAACACCCTCAAGTGAAAACTCGCATGTAAGTGTCCTAGTAAAGAAGTACTCCCTCTCTCACAGTTTATATTAGGCGTGCGCGTACTTCTAAGTCGCAAATTTGATCAAATTAGCATTAGTTATATGTTATAAAAATTATATCGTTACAAAATTTAAATGTCCTATTTTCTAATGATATAATTTTTAAATTATATAGGTTAAATTGACGACCTAAGGATAAGGGGAAGACTAGTAAACTGAGACGGGGGAGTAGTAAACATATATGTGCACTAAATCAAACTCAATTCTATACCTAATAATAAAGGAGCTAAGGTTTCTGCCAAAATTTTCGTCCAACATTTTTTCGGACGATTTTGCCCTCCCACCAATCCGCATAATACAGTCAATTGCCACCGTACCAGTTCAGTCTTATTTTTCCTCCTCCCCACCAAGAGCGTCCAGATTTGTTCCTCTCCCGGCGGCCGCCGCCGACGCCTCCGCGCTCCACCCGCATCTCGCTAAGGTCTAGGACTTCCCGGCCTCAAAGAATCCAAGGAAACGCCCCAGGCCATGACCAAGGACGAGGCCAACACACGCCTTGAGGAGGCCACCAATGAGAACAGGCAAAACAACCGGCTCCGCATCGCCCCCCTCGGTCCTACGGTGCGCCGCGCCGCCCCACCCTCCTCCAGACTGGGGCTGGTGCAGCGACGTGTGGCTGCAGGAGGGCAGCTCGCGGGCATGGAGAGAAGAAGCGTTGGCGGCCGTTTTCTTGCGGAATCTGGCGGCCGTTTCTCGTCGCCAGCGTTGGTCGTACGGAGGCGGCAGCAGGCTGGGCGGTTGACCACAGGGACGGGACTGAGACGGGCTATTTGCGCCAGGGAACGAGATGAGCTATTCGCGTCAGGGGAATTTCTCGATCGAGAGATGCAACATCGATTGGGATTTGGGGATTTAGCTGATTGCCTCTCGTGTGGAAAAGGAGATGACGACCAGCGATTGCTGCAGAAAAAAACCACTGGGCGGCTCCAATGTTTCTTAGATGCTCTGTAATTCAGTCGCAAAAGTATCACGATCTCGGCCACGAACTGGTACGTAATTACCAGTTATTTCCTCTGGCCGGCCACGCATTTGAATTAGATTGCATGACAGACAGCTTCCTTTCCGCATACTACATTTGCATCGACATAAATATTATTTTTGCAATGTTGTGTGGTTACCGGAGCTTCTCGAACAACTTAACGCTTGCAGTGCATACCTTCATCCACATATGGAGTATATGGATGGCATCATTTTTTCTTCTGTTTTAACAGAGCACGAACGCAGGAATTCTGAACTAGAATGAATATAAACGCTGCAAATCTATTCAAACACTACATGTATTTTTTTTTTCAAAAAAGGCTCCTTGTTTTGGAACTAGGATATATAGCGCCTAGACATTTTAATACATGTTTTTTTTAAGAATACACTGCATGTATCTTTTCCGAACAAAGTGATGCAATCTATGAGATGTGGAATAGATTTTCAATGTCATCCAAATTTAAAATTACACAAATATCAAGATAAAAATGATGGGCATAACTCATGAATTGTACATGGGTTATGGCCATGGGCATATCCCATGCATCCTCCAAGCCATGCACGTTTCTGAATTTTCTTTTGCAAGTTTCAGCATTTTGTTAGGGAGCAAACATTTAGAGGGCAAAGTTTGGCCTAAAAAACATATAATGGTAAATTTTAAGGAGATGATTTAACGTCTTATTGTGTTTGCAAATTTACTCTCCCGTCGTGGTCGTCATATATTCGTCATGAATAGGAGAAACATGAACAACTTCTTCCATGGTGGCACGGACGAGAAGTGTTTGTTTCACTAGAGCTATTGTGTTTTAGCTTATCCCGGTGCAACGCACGGGCTTTTTTGCTAGTAATAGAAAACAGATGAAGTACTCGTGGATCGAACGAAACCAGGAGAGTAACACCTAACCACAGGTATTCAGAGTTCACAGCGAGGTAGTACAACAAGAATTCACCGAATATCCATCCGAAACGAGTCAAAATCAGGAGAAATTCTAAACTTTCGGAGTAAAAACACGGACCAAAATTGACCAAGCCATCAGCTCTTCTCAAGGACGTGAGGAGGGGCCGGGGCCGACGGAGAACGGGCTGGGCGGCCCGAAGACCGGCACGCTCGTAGTCGCCGGTGGCACGGCGGTGGAGGAGGCAACGAACCCGGGGAATACGGCGACGGCCGGCTCCGTCAGCGGGTTGGACGGCGGCGCGGTGGTGGCCGTTGCCGGGAGGAGCGGCTCGCCGTAGATTGGCTGCTGCTGGCTGCAGCGTGGCCACTGGCACGCCGGCTCGGCCTTCCGGGCTCCCCAGAGCGTCCGGCGAGCCAGGCCGAAGCCGAGGACGAGGCCCGCGAGGAGCAGCGCCGTGACGATGCAGAGGAAGATCTTGGTGGCTTTGCCCACGTAGCAGCACATCGGACCGAGTGAGGAAAATCTCTTCTTCGCTGTGTATGGTCTTCTTCTCCGTCTAGCTACCACTCTCTCACTGTATCTCTCTCAAGTCACAATAACATGCAGAAATGGCGCACGCGTACAGAGAGGAAGGAGAGAGGGTCCAGTCCAGAGGAGGAAGCACTTGGCTCAGCGGCCTCCTCGCTTTGTTGTTTGGTGCTGGTGCTGCTTGTCGGTTTGAGCACTCGTGCATGGCTTCACGTGCACACATTGGGAGAAAAAGATTAGAAACCTCAAGGCAGTGTACTCCAGTGTAAATTTATGTCAGTCAGTTACTGACTTACATATACTTGTATGCACAACTTAAGTGTATCTGTGGATGTGCCAGTCCGTGTGCTCTGTAGTCTGACGCAGGTACGTATGTTACCTTCCCATTGACGGCTAGAACATGAGATTGCTCAACCAAAAATTTACTATTAGGAGGAGGAGGTGTACGGAGTCTGAGGTCAATACAAGTTATGCCGAATACTCTGTTGTGTAGCAGTTCATAATTCTGATTTACTGTTAGTGATGACCTGATGAGTCTTGCTCTGCCGACAGAGCTAGAGTTCTGGGATTACTGCTTCAAAAGGTGTACATAGGACACAAATACACAATGCGCAACAGCTAACAAAAGAAAGTTTCTCCAATAATGATTCACCTTTTCTATCTCTTCTTCATCCTTTTGAAGCTTTTCTTTTTTTTTTCTTTATGGAAGGCGAAATATTAATCTGGGGCACAGAGAATCAGAGATGAATCCAACACCTCAGTGGCTGTGTCACATGCTGCCTTGGGCCAACAAACAGCTTGCAGTTTTGTTCGCTTCATCCAAGGTGGTTAGGTACGGTGGGAATCCTTTTGATTCAGATGCACTTGTACTAATACCGAGATTGACAATATGATACAGTACTACCTAGTTACTGACAAAATCTCGGAAACTTTAGTAGTATGACTAATTATTTTTATATGGGGATTTGTACTTTTTGCAGTGGCTCAGTGCAGAGATCATAGCATTTTTCTGAAGTTCACCTGCAGAGGACGCTTGGGAACTCTCACATGTAGAGCAAAAAAGAAGAAGAAAAATGCGAAGCAAAACACCTGTCAGACAAAACAGTATTAACAGCCAAGTGTGCCCACGCTAATCCATCTTTTAAATAAACCCAATAACAAAAATAGAAGGAGCGTGTAACCTTTCAGAAAGTAAGTCAAAGTTGCAGGACCATAAAATCCTACCCAAGACACAGGCTGGGAATCCTTTTGATTCAGATGCACTTGTAGTAACACCGAGATTGGTTGATATGATACAACCTAACAAGCTAGCAGCACCACCCAGCTACTGACATAATCTAGGAAAGTTTAGGATAATGACTAAATTATCTTGGGGACTTTTACTTTCACAGTCCGATGACAGCATTTCTTAAGTCCATCGTCAGAGAGGCGGCATGGGTAAAAAGAAACGAAAAGGAAAGCACCAGACACAACGATATTAACAGCCAAGTGAAGTCACACTGAACATATGCATAATAACAATTCAGAAAGTAAGTCAAAGTCGCAGGACCAAACAATCCTACCCAAGACACAAGTTCTCCTCCTCTCTAACACCCATCAGAATCAGATTCAGAGTCACACCGGAAGCAAGCAAGATAAGCAGTTTCAGACAAGGCAAACGCCTAGTATTATTGGATGACTATGTCAGGAAGAGTGGTGACGGCAGAGTCGTCGGCGGATGACTCCACCATCTTGGCAAGCTCGTCCGGGTTGGCGCCGACGATCTTCTTCAGCACCTCCTTGCTCTTGATGAGGAAGAAGGTGGGCATGGCCTTCACCCCCAGCTTGGAAGACACACCCTGCACACCATCATTTGCAGCTTAGCATAGCTTAACTGGGACTTCTTCTTCTTCTTTTTTTGCGAAAATACTGGGACATCTTCAGTGCAGCTAAGTGGCTAACTAGTGTGGATTACGTTTTGTTTGTGTGAGAAATGAGTGACATCAGTTTATGATTTAAACATTATCTTCAGGGACGAGGTTGAAACATCACATCCGTTTCTCTGAAGAAAGTTCAGTCTTAATTTTGTGGTTGGAAAAAAAAAGGTGTGTTGCTCTGCTGAAGATTACAAACAACATGCCGTAGGACGAGAAGAATCGGGGGATCAACAAATAACCTGGACATCATCGACGTCGACGAAGAGGAAGAGTTTGTCGGGGTGGGTCTGCGCGAGCTCCTCGAACTTGTAGTTCATGGAGAGGGACGTGACGCACCACGACGCCCCGAAGTGAGCAACCACCTGCACAACATAGATGGATGATATAATACTACAAGTAACGTCAACTCTTCAGTGCAGAAGAAAAAAGCATTTCAGATGCAGAAAACAGTAATCATCGGGCCTGCATATTTGTCATCAATTGCAATGAACAGGAAAACAGAGATTTGGGCAGAGTACCAACAAGAAATTAGGGTTAGGGGGAGAAGAAGAAGTATGCAAAGAATCGGGTACGCACAGTTCGGCCTTCGTTGCTGGCCTGGGTGGTGAAGAGCTCCCACGCCTCGTCCTTGTCCACCTTGACGACCCTGGATTTGCCCACCTCCTGCGGCTGCTGGATCTCCACATCCATCTCGACAACAGACCAGAACCTTCTCTCCTTGTTCTTGGTCTCCGCCGCCGCCGCCTCCTCAAGGCTCTTTCCACAGCAAGAAGTAGAAGAAGAAGAAAGATGGAAATCACAGGCTGTCTAGCGAGAAAAGGCAATGAAGAATTGGCAATCCACTACGTGCGCCTGCCGTGCTCGCACGAGATACGCCGACGACGAGCGCAGGATTATATTCTGCAGGCCCCCTCTCCCCAGCCGTGGGTGGGTCCGGTCCTGCCTCTGATTCTGGCTGGATGGTTCTGATATTTTCCAGAATCGGGACCGTGGTAGCTGATGCAGCTCATCAAGGGGCATTATAAGGGTTTATGTCGACCACCCCAAAGATATTACTTACCCGACGACGATTTTTTTTTGTATGTAAAGATAAAAACAGACCCTGTGACGTACGGAACGTGGCATGTCGACACGATGCGTTTGTGTCTCCTTCGTCAAGAAAAGAAAAAGGAATGGCTATGAGGTGAGAGCTCGCTTTAAAATAGCAGCATCGGTTGAGCTGGTCAAATGGCTGGAGAGAGCGGGCCGTCTGGGAGACCCTCGTCACGGTGCACTCGCGAGTAGTAACACTCTTGCTTCTGGAATCCAGCAGCTACGTATGCTAGCTCGCCGCTGGATCTGAGCAAACAGCTTGAGACTTGACAGCAAGTTTTTTTGTCAGCACACTGTAAGTTCTAATGCGGTGTTCGTATTTCTAGCTTCTTCTAACCTGACATCTATCTTCATCACTCTGATAGTATAAAATAGACTGATAGACATGAGCTTTCTTTCCCCATTTTCTAGAGCATGATTTCACTTGAGCTGTTCAGTGGAAGGACCTTCATAACAGGAACGACCATCTAACAGAAACAATGGTCAACAAAGACAAGTGCAGAGTTACAGACACACCTTGATACTTGCACATTCAGGATCAACATTCCACCGCAGCACATGAAAACGCAGCACCATATATTGTATGAAAAGGTTACCAAGCCGGTCACCGCAGGATCATCAATTCATTCATGATACCCTGGAGCTCTCTGCCCGGCAAAAGAAACACTACTAATTCAGAAGAGTCGCTGCTGCTGCACGCAGTCAATCAAGAAAGAATACAGCTCCAGTTAACATTACCCAAAATCTCAAATCAGCTACAAGGGAAAACGTGGCAGGGATCAGGCTCTCCTCTCCTGCTCTCTCACTCGCTGTCACGGCGCATGCTCTGGCGCTCTCCCTACTGTACATGTTACAAGAGGCCAGCCGCAGCGAGTCGCCAGCTTGTGGCTAAGTGAGCCAACAAGCCGACTCATTATGCATCACATTATCTCATTAGGTATCACGTTATGATGATCATCAAGACACTTCACCCGTAGCTCAGCCTGGAGTCCGAGGATCGGGCCTGCGTTTGCCGTCTTGCGACCCCGATCTCGCAGGCATTCACCCTGGAGGCAAACCTCAGAGAGCAGACCGTCTCATTGACGGAGGACGCCTCCGGCGCTATGTTGACGAACATAAGCGTCTTCGAGTCCCCGCCGAGGCAAGGCTGCAAATGTAAACTCGCGTGTAAGAATCTGTTTAACATGCATGTACAATGAAGATTGCCAGTTTATACAGTGGTCAATTCTGTAGAGTGCATTTACCTGCAAGAGGTATGTAAGTTTCGAGTTCCTGAAGGGCACATGGTCATCGTTTTTCGCGATCGCAAAGATAACATCGCTGAGAGCTGACAGGCTCTTATTGATTGCCTAAAACACCAGCAAACAGGACGGTTAAAATCCATGGAATGATCCAATCCCAAGAATATATAGTCAAACCTTTCATGCTGAAATACTCGCCTGTGTTTCCTTCAATCGATCACCTGTCGAGCCACTTTTAGCAAGACGCTCACTCCCGGCCAAATCAATCAAATTAAGCACGCCTTGTACTTGTTGGCCAGTGCTCTGCAAATAAACATATACTCTCAGTTCTCAATATCCATGTTCACTTAATATGTAGAAATTTTGAAAAAACTAGCGATTCTTGGTAAATATGGCAAGCATAGATATTACAATACACTACAAGTCTGTAGCTATTGGCCTGGCAAGTTTGCATAGTTCCACACCATTCGTCTTGCACTCAAATATGAGAAAAAAGACCTACCTCATTTGATCCAAATATCTTTAGAGTGAAAACAAAATGACTCCGAGAAGATTGCTCATTCATTTGGGTCCTACCGACAGATCTGTTCAGAAGTGGTGCACCAAATCAGATTCAATAGAAATTGTACAGCAGAAGCTTTATATACTGTCAATATGGATCACCTGCTATGAGAGGCTTTCTCTAGGAGAGACGTCACATCAGCAGTACTGAAAACATCAGCAGTTGTAAGATCGGAGACTGTTGTGTTTCCCTGAGCATCATGCTTAATGGTGTATTGTTTACCGGCAGACATCTCAACACTGTTTGGGCGCCCTGGTGCTAACAAGTCACGGATTGTCTCATTATATATTTCCAACATTGATGCCTGTATATAAGATACAATATTAGTAAAGATCTTAGTAACAATATGAATAATACAAGATTTCAGAAGCTAGAATGTAATGCCACGCTTGAACTGACCTGCATACAATACTTCCATCCTTGAGATTCTAGAGATTGGCTAGTCTTGAAAATTTGCTCCAAAGATCGAGGTATAATGCCCTTCTGTTCACGCCCTGGCTTACCCATCATCGTATACGTTTTACCAGATCCTGTTTGGCCATATGCAAATATGCATACCTGCGCCATGACAAGGTACATTTAGCATAACAAGTAGTATTACATAACTGAACGAACTAACAAATGCACAGAGACATGCATAAAGAAACTCTTGAAGTCTGCAAATAAGCTGAAAATATAAGATGATAGTGATAAACGAGTGATTAGAATGTTGAAAATTAGATAATGATTTTTCAGCATACCCCAGAAGCACAAGAATCAGCACTTGTAAGAGGATATGCATATTACATTGAGTTTCTATGGTATCTTGTGGTTTGGTGAAAGTACAGTAAATTTTTTGATATGTGACAGCGGTGGATATACAATTCAGCATGTGTGTAAATCAGTACAATAGTTTCACCTATTGCTTTGAAAGAACAACGGTACCAGTGGAATTTTCCAAATACTATAAAATATTACATTTCTAAACATAAGATACTGCCCAATTACTATAATAATAAGAATGGCACTTCCAACCAGACAAAGCGACTACAATGAAGTTTGTGACAAGAAGTTGTTACCTTGTATCCGTCAAGTGCACTTTGAACAAGCTGCGACATTTCCACAAACACATCATCTTGTGAAGCACTATGACTGAAAACCTTGTCATACGAAAAAGAACATTTTTGACCTATAAAAGGCAAAACCAAAAGATCTTATTGTTAGATTTATGGGAGAAATTATTTTATATAACCAGCAGAAAGCATGAATAGGCATATTCACCTTGATTAATTAACTCGATACCACGCCCAGCATTTTCCACGGATGATGGATAAGAAATCAGGGCTTCTTCCTGACTCTTAGAATCACCATCAGACAGAAGGGGTCGAACCCTACAAAATACCCTAATATTCCCTTTTAGTTCCTGCAAATAAGAACCCAATTAATACCAAGATAGAAATATGCATAGCATTTTAATCTTTGTTTATGACTTGGCTACAACAGGTTAAGTCCAACAGATGAGAACCCCAACACATGTTATGTAAGTATTACCAATATGGTATTGTGCAACTTCTTTCGTAGCTTGTCAGCTTCAATGATTTGAAACTCTGCATATGCCAAACGCTCTTCCAGATCTTTAATTGTCCCTTTCTGTTCTTCATATCCTGTCATCGCCTCGATTGCAGTCACATCAGCATGCTGCATAAGTAAATAGTGATATCAATCTTCACTGGATGTTACAATATATTGAAAAAAGAAGTGCTACATAATATGCTTTTCAAACCTTGAGCTTCTCAGTGGCATCTGCAAGGTGGTTCTGCAATATTTCAATTTGTTCTTGCTGTGAATTGCACGTTTCCTGAAAACAAGCATAATGATAAGCCAAGCGAAAAAGCAGTCACATGAAAATGTACCAAATGAATTGACAGCACAAACCTCAAAGGCTGACACTTTTGAAGTTAAAACCGCGCAGTCTTTTGAAGACGTTCTAGCCTGTTCGCTGTAGATAGCTAGCTCAGCTGTCAAGGTATTCACTTGAGCAACGGACTGATCGCGGTCATCTCTAACTTGTTGTAAGTCGGTTCTGAGGCACTCTACTTCTTTTCTAAGTTCTTCTTTCACTCTAATTGCTTCTTTCTGGGAAGTCTGAAAGAGTAAAAATATATTGCGAAATACATCAATACATGAAAGAAAGAGTTAACTGAAAATACTAAAGCATACAATTTTTAGTTGAGCCACAAAGAAAACTTACCATTGAAGAATCCAATTGGTTCTTGATTGAGTTGTTGAGATCTTTCAAATTAGTCATGGCTTCCATCATTGCACTCTTTTCCCTTTGCAACTTTGAAATAGTTTCTCCATTCTTTGATGTATCAGCTTGAAGATTACTGTTGTATAGCTGCAAGCTGGCATTGTATTCCTGAAGCCTCTTATTCGTGTCTTGGACCATTTTCAGCTAGTTCACAAATTGAACAATTAGCTTAAGGATCTATCTATGACAGGAACTCATGTAAAGACATCATAATTAGGATCTGTACCTGCTCACTAAACCGCTTTGCCTCGTGAGTAACCCTTTCAAGGTCAACCATCAGCACGTCCCGTGAAGCCTCCGCTGACTCCCTTTCCTGCCTTTCCTTCTCATAAGACTCTTCGGCAACCTGCCAGTTTGAATATCGAGAAATTATTGAAGTCGTGCCTCAAGTCTGTATCCATTAAGCACGTAATAAGATGGTGAGAGTTCTGACCAGCCTGTCGGCCTTCTCCTTGTTGAAGCTTTCCTCCAGTGAATTGCACCGTGTTGTCATCTCTAGGTTTGCAGCTATGAGCTCTTGAAAGGCATCACTGAGCTGAGCCTCTGCAAAGACAATCGAACGAAGATTAAATCGTGAGAAGAGGGCATAGTTTTGCATTTGTGGATGGCGTTATTAACACCACAGAAGATAAATTCACGACCAAACAATGCACTAGAAATGCGTCAGATTTATTTGCGGTACGATGAAACAGAAACAAAAGGAGGAGACAGAAGCATTAGAATAACACAGTACCAAACTCTGTGCAACGGTCAGTAGTTCAACATCAGCAGATTATGAATTGATGACCAAACAGTACAACAACATGTGCAACAAATGGGTCATTTTGATTTTCGAACTCCTCACGGGATCAAACAAATATAGGAGGCTCTAGGAGCAATATAGAGAGTGTATTACCAAACTCTGTGTGCCGGGTATTCTCCGCATCGATCTGCCCCTGCAGCTTCTCCAGCTCGGCCAGGTATCCGTCCTCCAGGTCGACGTACCAGCGGATGCAGGCCCTGAGGCGCTTGATGTACTCGCTCATCTGCTCCGTCCTCCCCTGCGCGCGCACAAACCCAACCAATTCAAGAAACCACACTCGCAATTTCTGACTGAAAAAAGATTATAACAGAAAGAAACTGGAGAAGAAGGCACCTTGTAGTCGTTCTTGGACTTGCCCTTCATCTTCTCGGCGAGGAGGCGCTCCACGTCGTCCCTCCCGCTGAACTCGACCGCGGGCGCGGCCGCCCCTGCCTCGGAGCCGCCCTCGGACGGCGCCGGCGAGCCGTTGACCCCGCCGTTGTTGATCGCGGAGAGCACATTCCGGCGCGGCGGCGCCTTGAGCCCCATCCCCCGGCGCGCGCTGCCCAGGTTCTCCTTCTGCGACACCGCCACGCGCTAGAGATTAGAAAACCGGCGGAGGAAAGGAAAGAAATCCGGCGAGCCAAGAAACGAAAAGAAAGAATTGGCGGCGGAGAGCGCGATGAGGATTGGAGACTCACCGGGTAGGGGCTGCGCGGCGTGAGGGAGGACGCCATGGCCTCAGATTAGAATCGGGATTAGGGGTTAATACTACTGGTGCGTGAAACAGTGGTCTCTCGTGGTGAGTGAGTGGTGGCGGTGGGTGGGAAGGGGGAAAGGGAGCTTTCTCTCGGGGATGGAGTGGACTGGAAGGCAGCGGAATCTTTTGTGCGTGGCTTTGAAGCGCCGACAGCGCTGGATCGAAGAAAGGAGCTCGCTCCCGGAACGAACCGCGCGCGAGCTGGAAGGAGCTCGCCGGCCGAACTAATCTCCCGTGCGGTGCGCTCGGATCTGATGAGCGAGAAGCCCGAGATGGCCGGACAGGGAGGGGGGCAGAGGAAGGGGACGCAGCGGCGCTGCCTCTTTCGAAATATTTTGAACACCTCCACGGGGTCCGGGCCGGGGGTACCGTTGGGGACCGGGTAAACTCGAAGTATTTGCGATTGTGCCACTGGTGGCCGGCCTCGCAGCCCCTTCCTGGTGCGGCGCCGGCCTCGCGGGGAGTCGGCAAATGGCGCTACGGGATTGTGCAAGGGCAGTTTGGGGATTGCGCGAGGGTTTCGGGTGAACGGTCAACTTCCGTGTCGTGGGCTTGGCGATGGGCCTACTGACGCGCGTCGTGGGCCGAGACAAAACACGCCGCGATGAGTTGCGACGTTGCTCTCTCTTCCCCATCGGCCATCGCCATGTCGAGAGAAGTCAGCAGCATGGTGGTGCCATGTCTCCGTAGTCTTCAGTCGCTTCACTGCAGGACGAGAACGATGCGATGCTTAATCAGCTCTCCATGGCCTAATCTAATCCATGATTAATCCGTTTTTCTTGTCTTGTCGCTTTGCTAATTCGGCTAATCGCTACAGATTAGTAACAGATATGGGTCGAGGCGGAAAAACGGTCGTGTTCGCCGCTGATGCTCTTCTCCTATCTTGTCTGCGACCGGGACGGCGGTGCGGTGGCCGATCATCTATTTTGGCGCGCTTTAGTTGGTGAGCGGCAGTGGTGTGTCGTTGCTGTTTCTTTTTCTTTTATCCCTGTGTATAGGTTTCAGTGGAGCTTCTTCGTGGCAAAGCAAAGGTTCCTCCCGACCCGATGATGCTCCTATCCTGCCGACGCTAATCATCCGATCGAATACGTGCGGTGCCCACCAGAGGTGCCCTGCCATGTACATGGAGCCACTATACTATATATAGAGACGTTGTCTTTCTTGCGCTTTACGTACGATGACCGATGACATGATTGTGTACTCCCGTTCCAAACAATGATTGCACACGGCTTAATTAATAAGGGATTAGTCCTTAATCAATACCGCATTCGCAATGGTTTGGTCACAGATTGGTTTGCCGTTTTCTTTTTCTGGAAATTCGGTTTTCTTTACAATGTACGCCCCTAGGCATACATTACTTATATTTATAAACATAACAATACATAGTTGGTACATATACAAACAACATAACATGAGGAGGGTATAAACGGTTGTATTGTTGCAAATTGTCGCCGCCGCAACTACCAAGAACACATGTCCTCCACCATCACCGGAGAAGAAGAGCATCAGTAGTTTTTTTTTGCGAACGAGATATATTGATTAACTTAACAGATTACAATCTCGCCGACATAAAGTCGGAATGTTTACTGGCCCTGATCGCGGCCAGACCATAGAACACCTAGAGGTTCTACCAAAGGAGGATAAAGCATGACTAACTGTATTCTGTTCTCGCTTGATATGAACCACCTTGATCTCAACGGACTCCTCGATCAACTGTTTGATTTCTCCAACAAGGGATGACATAGAGGATCTGTCACCCACATTGGAACAAACCAATCTGACCACTTCGGAAGCATCCGTCTCAACAATGACAGGTAGACTGGACCATTGCTTAGCCAGGGCTATGCCTTCCATTGCTGCTGCAAGCTCGGCTTCCAAGGCACTCGTGCAAGTACTCAGGTATCTACATGCAGAGAAAATGAGCTCGCCTTCACTCCCCCGGAGCACCATACCAGCAGCACCGTCTCCTTCTTCCTGCATATATGAGCCACCAACGCTCAGTTTCACCCATCCAAGCGGTGGGGGACACCATTTACTCGGCACCACAACCTGGGCAGGTTTCTTCACTTGGCCATCTTTAACTTGCATACATCCAGGGGCTTGTATGACCCATTTTCCTTTCGTCGCGTCCGCCTGCGGATATTGCTTGATGGCCACCAGCGAGTCCATGTAGCTACACAGAAACCTTCTGGAACTTTCGATGCTAGGGGCCGGCTTGTGATGAATAATCTCGTTGCGTACATACCATGTCCTCCAGAACGTCATAAGCATCATGGCACACACTGTCTCTTCCCGCCTATCCAGCAGCTGGAGCAGCCATTCCGAGCCAGTGTTCTTCACATCCTCCAGGGGTGGTAGTGGCCACACTTCCTTCATCGCATTCCACAACGCCACCGCCGTCGGACACCTACAAAAAGTATGGAAAGTATTTTCTCGTTCCATACCGCAAATGACACATGTGTCAATTTTCTCCAAATTTCTTTTACATTTATTCTCCCAGGTTGCTAAAGAATTTGTTGCCACCCTCCAAGCAAATGTTCGTACCTTTGGGGGAGCAGGGCACCCCCACACTGCCTTCCAGATGGCACGAGTGCCATCCGGTGCCCTGCTCGCTGCGCCAATAGATTGGCGATGTTGATTTTCCCACGCAAGCCAGTATGCACTACGTACATAGAAGACCCCAGATTTCTCCGGTGCCCACGCCATGACATCGTCCTCCATCCTCGGTGATGGTCGAATTTTAACTATTTCATCAATGTCAATCTGCAAGAAAAACCGGTGGAGCACCTGCATGTCCCATGCACCTTGCGGCGTTAGGAGGCCTGAAACTCTCCGAATACGGCAGTCTCCCTGCACAGTAATCACCTTGAAAGAGTGAGGTCTCGGCAGCCATTGGTCTCGCCAGATACGTATGCTCCTGCCATTCCCGACACGCCAGACCAGCCCTTTTTTCAGTAACTCTAGACCATACTGTATAGCTTGCCAAGACGAAGAAGCTCCCCTCGGGAAGAAGAGCATCAGTAGTTGGTTCACACTTTAGCGTTGAAGAAACCCCTAGCCTAGCCATGAGACGTTAACGAGCCGCAGTAGCCACCAGTCTCGTAAGACTAGATCTAACCCGATAAGGAAATTCGGTTTTTGATCTTGGCTCCCGATAGAAATTTGATTTTTTATGGACGTATATACAGCTCTTGCTCGCGAAAAAAAACATTTCAGAAATATCAGAAAAAAACTGAAAACAAAAAATTGGCGCATAAGTCTCAACATTCTACATGCGCACGCTGAGTTTAGCGGAAAATCGGCATTTTGTGTGCTCTCTTCTAGAAAAAGATAAAGAAATATTTTGTGAAAAGCTTTTTTTAGATAGAATTTTTTCTTTTTATAGACAACATAAAAAATATTGATTTTTTTGTAAATGCGAAGATCTATGAGTGAAACTTTTTGTTGGACACTGCCTTTTTTGTTAAGAAGAGAGAAATTTGGTGAGTTTATAAGAGAAATTGTCCAAACGCGACACACCGGCCCCGAGGCCGCGCACCAGACGAGCCAATTACACTCCCGCCCTAAGAGGCATCACTCAAAACAGAAAGCTCCCGAAGCCGCCGCACCGATGTCCACACTGGTCCTGAGACCGCACACCCGCCTGGCGGCGAAGCTGCTGCCACGCAAAGCAAGCCAAAACTTGCCTAGCGAAGTACCAGAACTCCAAGACATGGCGATGGCGTTGCCGATGCCCGCTCTAGCGAAAGCCAAAACTCAGGTTTTCACCCGGAGAGTCTGAGACTTCATACGACGAGAGAGGTGAAGGTGCTCCTCGACAATGCCTCCAACGAGGGAAGCGACGTCCGAGGACGCCGACATCGCCGGCACCAACCGAAGTGGATGCAGTGCTTTCGCGCAGAGTTCACCAAAACCCAAGTAATTGAAGCCTATCCACGAAGGCGAAGAAGACGTGCCCGCATCACAGCTCGTCGCCACCGCACATGAAGCCAATCGTGCCACAAAGCCACGATGCTCCAGGACGAGCCCCTTGGCCGCCCACGCAGTCGTGCCCTGCCGCATGGCCAGGGCAGAGCAGCAGAAACCTCCACGTCCCGGAGCCGCCGCTTCGGCCTTCACGCGCAGCAGCAGAGCAAACACCCCACGTTGACTCGCCACCCGCCGCGGGGCACCGGACAGCGCCCCGACCACCAGGAGAGCGGCGCCGCCGCGCCGCCGTCCATGCACCAGGCACACCTCTACCATGGTTGCAGGTGCCAGCGATGGCAACCTGCCACACGCAGTGGCCCACCATAGCCACCATGTCGCTGATACGTCTCCAACGTATCTATAATTTCTTATGTTCCATGCTAGTTTTATGACAATACGCACATGTTTTACATACACTTTACATCATTTTGATGCATTTTCCGGTACTAACCTATTAACAAGATGCCGAAGCGCCAGTTCTTGTTTTCTGCTGTTTTTGGTTTCAGAAATCCTACACAGGAAATATTCTCGGAATTGAACGAAACAAAAGCCCACGGCCCTATTTTCCACGGAGGGTTCCAGAACATCGAAGGAGAGTCGGAGGCGGCCAGCAGGGGCCCCACACCATACCTGGGCGCGGGCCCACCCCTGGCCACGCCACCAGGTGGGGAGGGCGCCCTGGTGCCCCTCCGAGGCCGCCCCTTCGCCTATATATTCCTCCGTCTCCGAAAACCCTAAAACAATCGGTCTTCCTCCACAAAAAGTTACGTAGCCGCCGCCATCGCGAAGCCAAGTTCGGGGGACAGAAGTCTCTGTTCCGGCATGCCGCCGGGACGGGGAAGTGCCCCCGGAATCCATCTCCATCGACTCCATCGCCATCTTCATCGCCGCTGCTGACTCCCATGATGAGGAGGGAGTAGTTCTCCCCCGAGGCTGAGGGCTCTACCGGTAGCTATGTGGTTCATCTCTCTCTCCCATGGTGTGATCTTTATGTGATCATGAGCTTTGTAATCTAGGTTAATATGTAGATGTTACTCTTGTCTATTATGCACTTTAGAGGTTACTTTAATATGAACTCCGGAGTTACTCTCCACGGTGTGATGGTGACAGTGTGCGCATCGTGTGTGATTCCTTTATGACGTTGTGGAGCTTGTTTACTCCGGCTTGAGGTGTGCTTTTGTAGCCCTACACAATGAATGGTGTTTGTTATCCAACAAGAGAGTGTTTGAGAGTAGCATCTATTTATTCAATTATGTGATCATTGTTGAGAGTGTCCACTAGTGAAAGTATGATCCCTAGGCATTGTTTCTAAGCATTGAAACACCGTTTCCAACAAGTTTTGCTACATGTTCGCTTCCTGCCATTTTTATTTCAGATTTAAATTACTACTTATAATCATCCATATTACTTGTATTTCACTATCTCTTCGCCGAACTAGTGCACATATACATCTGACAAGTGTATTAGGTGTGTGATGCGTGTGCTTGACACGTCCGTTGGGAACCCCAAGAGGAAGGTGTGATGCGCACAGCAGCAAGTTTCCCTCAGTAAGAAACCAAGGTTTAATCGGACCAGTAGGAGTCAAAAAGCACGTTGAAGGTTGATGGCGGCGGGATGTAGTGCGGCGCAACACCAGAGATTCCGGCGCCAACATGGAACCTGCACAACACAACCAAAGTACTTTGCCCCAACGAAACAGTGAGGTTGTCAATCTCACCGGCTTGCTGTAACAAAGAGTTAACCGTATTGTGTGGAAGATGATTGTTTGCAGAAAAAAGTAGAACAAGTATTGCAGTAGATTGTATTTCAGTAAAGAGAATTGGACCGGGGTCCACAGTTCACTAGAGGTGTCTCTCCCATAAGATAAACAGCATGTTGGGTGAACAAATTACCGTTGGGCAATTGACAAATAAAGAGGGCATGACCATGCACATACATATCATGATGAGTATAGTGAGATTTAATTGGGCATTACGACAAAGTACATAGACCGCCATCCAACCGCATCTATGCCTAAAAAGTCCACCTTCGAGTTATCATCCGAACCCCTCCGGTATTAAGTTGCAAAGCAACAGACAATTGCATTAAGTATGGTGCGTAATGTAATCAACAACTACATCCTTAGACATAGCATCAATGTTTTATCCCTAGTGGCAACAACGACAACACAACCTTAGAACTTTTCATCACTTGTCCCAGGTGTCAATGCAGGCATGAACCCACTATCGAGCATAAATACTCCCTCTTGGAGTTACAAGCATCTACTTGGCCGGAGCATCTACTAGTAACGGAGAGCATGCAAGATCATAAACAACACATAGATATAACTTTGATAATCAACATAACAAGTATTCTCTATTCATCGGATCCCAACAAACGCAACATATAGAATTACGGATAGATTATCTTGATCATGTTAGGCAGCTCACAAGATCCGACAATGATAGCACAATGGGGAGAAGACAACCATCTAGCTACCGCTATGGACCCATAGTCCAGGGGTAGACTACTCACACATCACACCGGAGGCGACCATGGCGGCGTAGAGTCCTCCGGGAGATGATTCCCCTCTCCGGCAGGGTGCCGGAGGCGATCTCCTGGATCCCCCGAGATGGGATCGGCGGCGGCGGCGTCTCTGGAAGGGTTTCCGTGTCGTGGCTCTCGGTGCTGGGGGCTTCGTCACGGAGGCTTTAAGTAGGCGGAAGGGCAGGTCAAGAGGCGGCACGAGGGCCCCACACCACGGGCCGCGCGGCCAAGGGGGGCCGCGCCGCCCTAGGGTGTGGCCCCCTCGTGGCCCCTCTTCGTCTCTTCTTCGGACTTCGGAAGCTTCGTGGCAAAATAGGACCCCGGGCGTTGATTTCGTCCAATTCCGAGAATATTTCGTTACTAGGATTTCGAAACCAAAAACAGCAGAAAACAAAGAATCGGCACTTCGGCATCTTGTTAATAGGTTAGTTCCGGAAAATGCACGAATATGACATAAAGTGTGCATAAAACATGTAGATAACATCAATAATGTGGCATGGAACATAAGAAATTATCGATACGTCGGAGACGTATCAGCATCCCCAAGCTTAGTTCTGCTCGTCCCGAGCAAGTAAAAAGATAACACAGATAATTTCTGGAGTGACATGCCATCATATCCTTGATCATACTATTTGTAAAGCATATGTAGTGAATGCAGCGATCAAAACAATGTATTTGACATGAGTAAACAAGTGAATCATAAAGCAAAGACTTTTCATGAATAGCACTTCAAGACAAGCATCAATAAGTCTTGCATAAGAGTTAACTCATAAAGCAATAATTCATAGTAAAAGCATTGAAGCAACACAAAAGAAGATTAAGTTTCAGCGGTTGCTTTCAACTTGTAACATGTATATCTCATGGATATTGTCAACATAGAGTAATATAATAAGTGCAATAAGCAAGTATGTAGGAATCAATGCACAGTTCACACAAGTGTTTGCTTCTTGAGGTGGAGAGAAATAGGTGAACTGACTCAACATTGAAAGTAAAAGAATGGTCCTCCATAGAGGAAAAGCATCGATTGCTATATTTGTGCTAGAGCTTTGATTTTGAGAGCATGAAACAATTTTGTCAACGGTAGTAATAAAGCATATGTATCATGTAAATTATATCTTATAAGTTGCAAGCCTCATGCATAGTGTACTAATAGTGCCCGCACCTTGTCCTAATTAGCTTGGACTACCGGATCATCACAATGCACATGTTTTAACCAAGTGTCACAAAGGGGTACCTCTATGCCGCCTCGTACAAAGGTCTAAGGAGAAAGCTCGCATTGGATTTCTCGCTATTGATTATTCTTCAACTTAGACATCCATACCGGGACAACATAGACAACGAGATAATGGACTCCTCTTTTATGCATAAGCATGTAACAACAATTAATAATTTTCTCATTTGAGATTGAGGATATATGTCCAAAACTGAAACTTCCACCATGGATCATGGCTTTAGTTAGCGGCCCAATGTTCTTCTCTAACAATATGCATGCTTAACCATAAGGTGGTAGATCGCTCTTACTTCGGACAAGACGAACATGCATAGCAACTCACATGAAATTCAACAATGAGTAGTTGATGGCGTCCCCGATGAACATGGTTATCGCACAACAAGCAACTTAATAAGAGATAAAGTGCATAATTACATATTCAATACCACAATAGTTTTTAAGCTATTTGTCCCATGAGCTATATATTGCAAAGGTGAATGATGGAATTTTAAAGGTAGCACTCAAGCAATTTACTTTGGAATGGCGGAAAATACCATGTAGTAGGTAGGTATGGTGGACACAAATGGCATAGTGGTTGGCTCAAGTATTTTGGATGCATGAGAAGTATTCCCTCTCGATACAAGGTTTAGGCTAGCAAGGCTTATTTGAAACAAACACAAGGATGAACCGGTGCAGCAAAACTCACATAAAAGACATATTGAAAACATTATACGACTCTACACCGTCTTCCTTGTTGTTCAAACTCAATACTAGAAATTATCTAGACCTTAGAGAAACCAAATATGCAAACCAAATTTAGCATGCTCTATGTATTTCTTCATTAATGGGTGCAAAGCATATGATGCAAGAGCTTAATCATGAGCACAACAATTGCCAAGTATCACATTACCCAAGACATTAATAGCAATTACTACATGTATCATTTTCCAATTCCAACCATATCAATTTAACGAAGAAGAAACTTCGCCATGAATACTATGAGTAGAAACTAAGGACATACTTGTCCATATGCTACAGCGGAGCGTGTCTCTCTCCCATAAAGTGAATGCTAGGATCCATTTTATTCAAACAAAACAAAAAACAAAAACAAACCGACGCTCCAAGCAAAGCACATAAGATGTGATGGAATAAAAATATAGTTTCGGGGGAGGAACCTGATAATGTTGTCGATGAAGAAGGGGATGCCTTGGGCATCCCCAAGCTTAGACGCTTGAGTCTTCTTGATATATGCAGGGATGAACCACCGGGGCATCCCCAAGCTTAGAGCTTTCACTCTCCTTGATCATGTTGCATCATACTCCTCTCTTGATCCTTGAAAACTTCTTCCACACCAAACTTAGAACAACTCATTAGAGGGTTAGTGCACAATAAAAATTAACATATTCAGAGGTGACACAATCATTCTTAACACTTCTGGATATTGCATAAAGCTACTGGACACTAATGGATCAAAGAAATTCATCCAACATAGCAAAAGAGGCAATGCGAAATAAAAGGCAGAATCTGTCAAAACAGAACAATTCGTATTGACGAATTTTAAAATGGCACCAGACTTGCTCAAATGAAAATGCTCAAATTGAATGAAAGTTGCGTACATATCTGAGGATCACTCACGTAAATTGGCATAATTTTCTGAGTTACCTCCAGGGGAAAACAGCCAGATTCGTGACAGCAAAGAAATCTGTTTCTGCGCAGTAATCCAAATCTAGTATGAACTTTTCTATCAACGGCTTTACTTGGCACAATAAAACACTAAACTAAGATAAGGAGAGGTTGCTACAGTAGTAAACAACTTCCAAGACACAAAATAAAAACAAAGTACTGTAGGTAAAAACCATGGGTTGTCTCCCATAAGCGCTTTTCTTTAACGCCTTTCAGCTAGGCGCAGAAAGTGTGTATCAAGTATTATCAAGAGATGAAGTGTCAACATCATAATTTGTTCTAATAATAGAATCAAAAGGTAACTTCATTCTCTTTCTAGGAAAGTGTTCCATACCTTTCTTGAGGGGAAATTGATATTTTATATTATCTTCCTTCATATCAATGATAGCACCAACAGTTCGAAGAAAAGGTCTTCCCAATATAATGGGACAAGATGCATTGCATTCAATATCCAAGACAACAAAATCAACGGGGACAAGGTTATTGTTAACGGTAATGCGAACATTATCAACTTTCCCCAAAGGTTTCTTTGTAGAATGATCAGCAAGATTAACATCCAAATAACAATTTTTCAGCGGTGGCAAGTCAAGCATATTATAAATTTTCTTAGGCATAACGAAATACTTGCACCAAGATCACATAAAGCATTACAATCAAAATCTTTAACCTTCATCTTAATGATGGGCTCCCAACCATCCTCTAGCTTTTTAGGAATAGAGGCTTCGCGCTCTAGTTTCTCTTCTCTAGCTTTTATGAGAGCATTTGTAATATGTTGCGTGAAAGCCAAATTTATAGCACTAGCATTAGGACTTTTAGCAAGTTTTTGCAAGAACTTTATAACTTCAGAGATGTGGCAATCATCAAAATTCAAACCATTATAATCTAAAGCAATGGGATCATCATCCCCAATGTTGGAAAAAATTTCAGCAGCTTTATCACAGAGCGGTTTCAGCGGTTTTAGCGGTTTGAGCGGTTTCTCGCGCTTTGCATTAGGAGTGGAAACATTGCTAACACCAATTCTTTTATTATTATTAGTAGGAGGTGCAGCAACATGTGTAGCATTAGCATTACAAGTGGTGGTAATAGTCCAAACTTTAGCTACATTCTTCTCTTTAGCTAGTTTTTCATTTTCTTCTCTATCCCACCTAGCACGCAGTTCAGCCATTAATCTTATATTCTCATTAATTCTAACTTGGATGGAATTTGCTGTAGTAACAATTTTATTATGATGATTTTCATTAGGCAAAACTTTTGATTTCAAAAGATCAACATCGACAGACAAGATTATCGACTTTAGAAGCAAGTATATCAATTTTCCCAAGCTTTTCTTCAACAGATTTGTTAAAAGCAGTTTGTGTACTAATGAATTCTTTAAGCATGGCTTCAAGTCCAGGGGGTGAATTCCTATTATTGTTGTAAGAATTCCCATAAGAATTACCATAGCCGTTGCCACAATTATAAGGATATGGCCTATAGTTGTTACTAGAATTGTTCCGGTAAGCATTGTTGTTGAAATTATTATTTTTAATGAAGTTTACATCAACATGTTCTTCTTGTGCAACCAATGAAGCTAGTGGAACATTATTAGGATCAATATTAGTCCTATCATTCACAAGCATAGACATAATAGCATCAATCTTATGACTCAAGGAAGAGGTTTCTTCGACAGAATTTACCTTCTTACCTTGTGGAGCTCTTTCCGTGTGCCATTCGGAGTAGTTGATCATCATATTATCAAGAAGCTTTGTTGCTTCACCAAGAGTGATGGACATAAAGGTACCTCTAGCAGCTGAATCCAATAAATTCCGCGAAGAAAAATTTAGTCTCGCATAGAAGGTTTGGATGATCATCCAAGTAGTCGATCCATGGGTTGGGCAATTTTTAACCGAGAGATTTCATTCTTTCCCAAGCTTGAGCAACATGTTTAGTATCTAATTGTTTAAAATTCATTATGCTACTCCTCAAAGATATAATTTTAGCAGGGGGATAATATCTACCAATAAAAGCATCCTTGCATTTAGTCCATGAATCAATACTATTCTTAGGCAGAGATAGCAACCAATCTTTAGCTCTTCCTCTTAATGAGAAAGGGAACAATTTTAGTTTAATAATATCACCATCTACATCTTTATATTTTTGCATTTCACATAGTTCAACAAAATTATTAAGATGGGCAGCAGCATCATCGGAACTAACACCGGAAAATTGCTCTCGCATAACAAGATTCGATAAAGCAGGTTTAATTTCAAAGAATTCTGCTGTAGTAGCAGGTGGAGCAATAGGTGTGCATAAGAAATCATTATTATTTGTGGTTGTGAAGTCACACAACTTAGTGTTTTCAGCGGTAGCCATTTTAGCAACAGTAAATAAAGCAAACTGGATAAAGTAAATGCAAGTAAACTAATTTTTTTGTGTTTTTTTTATAGCAAACAAGATAGCAAATAAAGTAAAACTAGCAACTAATTTTTTTTGTATTTTGATTTAGTGCAGCAAACAAAGTAGTAAATAAAACTAAGCAAGACAAAAACAAAGTAAAGAGATTGAGAAGTGGAGACTCCCCTTGCGGCGTGTCTTGATCTCCCGACAACGGCGCCAGAAATTTGCTTGATGCGTGTGGTTGACACGTCCGTTGGGAACCCCAAGAGGAAGGTGTGATGCGCACAGCGGCAAGTTTCCCTCGATAAGAAACCAAGATTTAATCGGACCAGTAGGAGTCAAGAAGCACGTTGAAGGTTGATGGCGGCGGGATGTAGTGCGGCGCAACACCAGAGATTCCGGCGCCAACGTGGAACCTGCACAACACAACCAAAGTACTTTGCCCCAACGAAACAGATGAGGTTGTCAATCTCACCGGCTTGCTTGTAACAAAGAGTTAACCGTATTGTGTGGAAGATGATTGTTTGCGAGAAAACGGTAGAACAAGTATTGCGGTAGATTGTATTTCGAGTAAAGAGAATTGGACCGGGGTCCACAGTTCACTAGAGGTGTCTCTCCCATAAGATAAACGAGCATGTTGGGTGAACAAATTACGGTTGGGCAATTGACAAATAAAGAGGGCATGACCATGCACATACATATCATGATGAGTATAGTGAGATTTAATTGGGCATTACGACAAAGTACATAGACCGCCATCCAAGCTGCATCTATGCCTAAAAAGTCCACCTTCGGGTTATCATCCGAACCCCCTCCGGTATTAAGTTGCAAAGCAACAGACAATTGCATTAAGTATGGTGCGTAATGTAATCAACAACTACATCCTTAGACATAGCATCAATGTTTTATCCCTAGTGGCAACGAGCACAACACAACCTTAGAACTTTACGTCACTTGTCCCGAGTGTCAATGCGGGCATGAACCCACTATCGAGCATAAATACTCCCTCTTGGAGTTACAAGCATCTACTTGGCCAGAGCATCTACTAGTAACGGAGAGCATGCAAGATCATAAACAACACATAGATATAACTTAGATAATCAACATAACAAGTATTCTCTATTCATCGGATCCCAACAAACGCAACATATAGAATTACAGATAGATGATCTTGATCATGTTAGGCAGCTCACAAGATCCGACAATGATAGCACAATGGGGAGAAGACAACCATCTAGCTACTGCTATGGACCCATAGTCCAGGGGTAGACTACTCACACATCACACCGGAGGCGACCATGGCGGCGTAGAGTCCTCCGGGAGATGATTCCCCTCTCCGGCGGGAGTCTTGGAGGCGATCTCCTGGATCCCCCGAGATGGGATCGGCGGCGGCGCGTCTGCGGAAGGTTTTCCGTATCGTGGCTCTCGGTGCGGGGGTTTCGTCACGGAGGCTTTAAGTAGGCGGAAGGGCAGGTCAAGAGGCGGCACGAGGGCCCCACACCACGGGGCCGCGCGGCCAAGGGGGCCGCGCCGCCCTAGGGTGTGGCCCCCTCGTGGCCCCTCTTCGTCTCTTCTTCGGACTTCGGAAGCTTCGTGGCAAAATAGGACCACGGGCGTTGATTTCGTCCAATTCGAGAATATTTCGTTACTAGGATTTCGAAACCAAAACAGCGAGAAAACAACAAGCGGCACTTCGGCATCTTGTTAATAGGTTAGTTCCAGAAAATGCACGAATATGACATAAAGTGTGCATAAAACATGTAGATAACATCAATAATGTGGCATGGAACATAAGAAATTATCGATACGTCGGAGACGTATCAGTGTGTTGGAGACACAAGAGACTTCTTGTATCTTAATTGCAGGGTTGCTTGAGAGGGATATCTTTGACCTCTACCTCCCTTAGTTCGATAAACCTTGGGTGATTCACTTAAGGGAAACTTGCTGCTGTTCTACAAACCTCTGCTCTTGGATGCCCAACATTGTCTACAAGAATAGAAGCACACGTAGACATCAAGCTATTTTCTGGCGCCGTTGCAGGGGAGGTAAGGTAAAAGGTATTCACATCCTCCGACTACTAAGCTATTTCCTAGCACTGTTGCCGGTGTGTGAGTGCTCGAAGCTATCTCCTTTAGATTCTGCAATTTTATCTTTTTGTCTCTTGTTTTTATTTTCACTAGTTAGGCTTAATGGAAAATAACAAAAAAATTAGAGATCTTTATGAACTTTATCTTGAGTTAGGACATGAGGTGTTTGAAGAGAAAATTAAAAAACCTATGGAACTTTATATGCATGCTAATGTCAATGTTATTAGTATGAATGCTTTGAACACCATTGTTGCTAATTCTATGGAAAATTCTAAGCTTGGGGAAGCTGGTTTTGAGGAGCATGATATTTTTAGTCCCCAAAGCATGGAGGAGAAATTTTACTTTGATGATACTTTACCTCCTATATATGATGATTACAATGATGACTATCATATTTTCAGTCCACCTACTATTGAGGAGAAAATTAATTATGATTACAATATGCCTCCTATATATGATGATTATGGTGATGAGAATAATAATGATAGCTATCTTATTGAATTTGCTCCCACTATAGTTAATAGTAATGAACATGCTTATGTGGAGAGTAATAATTTTATGCATGTAGCTCATGATAAGAATGTTTCATGTGATAGTTATATTGTTGAGTTTGTTCATGATGCTACTGAAAATCTTTATGAGAGAGGACAATATGGTTGTAGGGATTTTCATGTTACTAAAACACCTCTCTTTTTGCTTAAAATCTTGAAGTTGCGCTTGTCTTGTTTTCCTATGCTTATTGCATTATGCTTACATGATTTGTTTATTTACAAGATTCCTTTTCATAGGAAGTGGGTTAGACTTAAAAGTGTTTCTTATTTGCTTTTGATGCTCTCTTTTGCTTAAACTCTTATTTCTTGCGAGAGCATCATTAAAATTACTGAGCCCATCTTAATGGCTATAAAAAAGCACTTCTTGGGAGATAACCCATGATTTTATTTTGCTACTGTTTTGTTGTGTCTTGGAAGTTGTTACTACTGTAGCAACCTCTCCTTATCATGTTTATTTCGTTTTTGTGCCAAGTAAAGTCTTTGATAGAAAGTTGATACTAGATTTGAATTTACGCGAGGAACAGATTTTTAGCTGTCACGAATTTGAGTTGATCTCTCTGTAGGAAACTCGTAAAATGCTGAAAAAATTCATGCGTAATCCTCAGATATGTACGCAACTTTCATTCAACTGGAGCTTTTCCATCTGAGCATGTTAAGTGCCTCGAAAAAATTCATCTTTACGGACTGTTCTGTTTTGACAGATTCTGCCTTTTATTTCGCATTGCCTTTGTTTGAGTGGATTTCTTTGCTCCATTAAATTTCAGTAACCTTGGGTAATGTCCAGAAGTGTTGGGAATGATTGTGTCCTTGCTGAACATGTGAATTTTTGATTATGCACTAACCCTCTAATGAGATTGCTTTGAGTTTGGTGTGAAGGAAGTTTTCAAGGATCAAGAGAGGGGATGATATAATATGATCAAGAAGAGTGAAAAGTCTAAGCTTGGGGATGCCCCCGTGGTTCATCCCTGCATATTTCAAGAAGACTCAAGCGTCTAAGCTTGGGGATGCCCAAGGCATCCCCTTCTTCATCAATAACTTATCAGGTCACCTCTAGTGAGACTATATTTTAATTCTGTCACATCTTATGTACTTTACTTGGAGCGTCCGTGTGCTTTTATTTTCGTTTTGTTATTTTCATTCTCTGAATAAAATCTGATCCTCAACATCCTTGTGTGGGAGAGAGACACGCTCCGCTTTTTCATATGAACACTTGTGTTCTTAATTCATGTTCATGGCGGAAGCTGAAAGCCGCGACACTTATTGTTATTTTGTTGGAAACAGAAAATGCTTCATGTGGTAATTGGTATATTGTCTTGAATAATTTGATACTTGGCAATTGTTTTGAGCTCTCAAGTAGTTCATGTTTAAGCTCTTGCATCATGTAGTTTAAATCTATTAGTGGAGAACTACTGAAGAGCTAGTTGAAATTTGGTTTGCATGATTGGTCTTTCTAAGGTCTAGATATTTTCTGGTAAAAGTGTTTGAACAACAAGGAAGACAGTGTAGAGTCTTATAATGCTTGAAATATGTTCTTATGTAAGTTTTGCTGTACCGGTTTATACTTGTGTTTGCTTCAAACAACCTTGCTAGCCAAAGCCTTGTACCGAGAGGGAATGCTTCTCGTGCATCCAAAACCTTGAGCCAAAACCTATGTCATTTGTGTCCACCATAACTACCTACTATGTGGTATTTTTCTGCCATTCCAAGTAAATTGCTTGCGTGCTACCTTTAAAAAAAATCATTCCTTGTCTTTGCAATACATAGCTCATGGGAAAGTAGCCTAAAAACTATTGTGGTAATGAATATGTCGCTTATGTATCTTAGTTCTTATAAGTTGCTTGTTGAGCGGTAACCATGTTTCTGGGGACGCCATCAACCTGTTACACCTTTGTTGAATATCATGTGAGTTGTTATGCATGTTCATCTTGTCTGAAGTAAGGGAGATTTCTCATGATTAAATGGTTTGAGTATGCATATTTTAGAGAAGAACATTGGGCCGCCAACCAAAGCCATGTATCATGGTGGAAGTTTCAGCTTGGACATTAATCCTCAGAATCTCTTATGAGAATATTATTTGTTGTTGAATGCTTAAAGCATTAAAAAGAGGAGTCCATTATCTGTTTTCTATGTTGTCCCGTATGGATGTCCTCAAGTTGAGATCTATCAAAATCGAGAAATCAAATGCGATTTATCTCCTTGGACCTTTGTACAGGTGGCATAGAGGTACCCCTTTGTGACACTTGGTTGAAACATATGTAATGCAATGATAATCCATGGAAATCCGAGCTAATTAGGACAAGGTGCGGGCACTATTGGTATTCGATGCATGAGGCTTGCAACTTATAGGAGGTTTTATGCATAACACATATGAATTATTACTACCGTTGACACAATTGTTTCCATGATTTCAAAATAAAAATCTCTAGCACATGATGTTGGAGATATGCCCAAGAGGCAATAATAAATTAGTTATTGTTATATCTTAGTGTTTGTGATAAATGTTTACATCCCATGCTATAATTGTATTAACCGAAACATTGATACATGTGTGTTATGTAAACAACAAGGAGTCCCTAGTAAGCCTCTTGTATAACTAGTTTTTTTATTAATGGATGATCATGGTTTCGTGATCATGAACATTGGATGTTATTAATAACAAGGTTATGTCATTAGGTGAATGATATAATGGACACACACACACCCAAATAAGCATAGCATATGATCAAGTCATTAAGTTCAATTTGCTATAAGCTTTCGATACATAGTTGCCTAAGTCCTTCGACCATGAGATCATGTAAATCACTTACACCGGAAGGGTACTTTGATTACATCAAACGCCATTGCGTAAATGGGTGGTTATAAAGATGGGATTAAGTATTTGGAAAGTATGAGTTGAGGCATATGGATCAATAGTGGGATTTGTCCATCCCGATGACGGATAGATATACTCTGGGCCCTCTCGGTGGTATGTCGTCTGATTAGCTTGCAAGCATATGATTGGATCATAAGAGATGACATACCACGGTACAAGTAAAGAGTACTTGTCGGTAACGAGGTTGAACAAGGTATGGAGATACCGATGATCGAACCTCGGACAAGTAAAATATCGCGTGACAAAGGGAATCGGCATTGTATGTAAATGGTTCAATCGATCACTAAGTCATCGTTGAATATGTGGGAGCCATTATGGATCTCCAGATCCCGCTTATTGTTATTGCTCGGAGAGGAGTCTCGACCATGTCTACATAGTTCACGAACGGTAGGGTGACGCGCTTAATGTTCGATGTCGCATAAGTAGATTCGGAATATGAGATGGAGTCCGAAGTTTTTGTTCGGAGTCTCGGATGGGATCGAGGACATCACGAGGAGGTCCAGAATGGTCCGGAGAATAAGATTCATATAAGGGAAGTCATTTTCCGGGGTTCGGGAAAAAGTCCAGTGTTTTGACCGAAGCTTCTAGAAGGTTCTAGAGGGACACCAGTGGGACCACCACCCCGGGAGAGGCCACATGGCATGGTGGGGCCTGCCAACTATGACATGTGGGCCCAGGCCGGCCTACCCCTTAGAGATAACATCTATCTCTTAATTTAAATGGTTTAAATCTAGAGATAAGATCTATCTCTAAAATAAATTGTTTAAACGAAGAGATAAGGGGAAGGCTTGAGGGGGAAGAAAAGTCTCCCCCATGGCCGGCCAAAGGGATAGGTGGGGCCCAGGGGGGAACCCTAGGCCGACCCCTCCCCCTATAAAATAAAGAGGGGAGGGGGTGGCCGGCCACCACACCATCCAGAAAACCCTGGCCGCCCCCCTCTCTTCCTCCTCCATATGCTGCGCAGGCTTAGGCGAAGCCCTGCAGCAATTCTTCTCCACCACCACCACCACACCGTCGTGCTGCTGGGATTCCGTGGAGATCTACCACACCTCCGCTGCCCGCTGGAACGGGGAGAGGAAGGGGCTTCATCGACACCGTACGCGCGACCGAGTACGGAAGTGCTGCCGCATTGCAGCACTGGGGACGATCGTCTACACCAACAACGAGATCTAATCTCGTAGGCTTAGGAAATCTTCCAGGGTTAGTCTCACATCAATCTCGTTGCTCCGATCTTGTAGATTAGATCTTGGGTGTTCCATAGATTAGATCTTGGATTTATTCGTCTTGCGGTAGGAAATTTTTTGTTTTCTACGCTACGAACTCCTTCAGTGGTATCAGAGCCACAAACATGTCTATGCCATGTTTGTGGGCGTTGATGCTTTTGTTGCTTTAGTTTGTGTACTTTGCATCTTGCGGGATGGTGGGATGAAGCGGCCCGTGCTAACTTTACATGACCGCGTCTCATGAGACTTGCTCCACGCTTGACATGCAACTTGTATTGCATAAGTGGCTTTGCGGGTGTCTGTCTCTCCCACTGATACGTCTCAAACGTATCTATAATTTCTTATGTTCCATGCTACTTTTATGATGATACTCACATGTTTTATACACACTTTATGTCATTATTATGCATTTTCCGGCATTAACCTATTGACGAGATGCCGAAGAGCCGATTCGTTGTTTTCTGTCGTTTTTGGTTTCAGAAATCCTACAAAGGAAATATTCTCGGAATTGGACGAAATCAACGCCCAGGGTCTTATTTTTCCACGAAGCTTCCAGAAGACCGAAAGGGATACGAAGTGGGACCACGAGGTGGCCAGACCATAGGCCGGCACGGTCAGAGGGGGGCCCACGCCGCCCTATGGTGTGGGCCCCTCGTCAGCCCTCCGACTCTGCCATTCCGCCTATTTATAGCCTTCATCGCGAAAACCCCTGTACCGAGAGTCACGATACGGAAAACCTTCCAGAGACGTAGCCGCCGCCAATCCCATCTCGGGGGATTCAGGAGATCACCTCCGGCACCCTGCCGGAGAGGGGAATCATCTCCCGGAGTACTCTTCATCACCATGATCGCCTCCGGACTGATGTGTGAGTAGTTCACCCCTGGACTATGGGTCCATAGCAGTAGCTAGATGGTTGTCTTCTCCTCATTGTGCTATCATGTTAGATCTTGTGAGCTGCCTATCATGATCAAGATCATCTATTTGTAATGCTACATGTTGTGTTTGTTGGGATCCGATGAATATGGAATACTATGTCAAGTTGATTATCAATCTATCATATGTGTTGTTTATGTTCTTGCATGCTCTCCGTTGCTAGTAGAGGCTCGGCCAAGTTGATACTTGTAACTCCAAGAGGGAGTATTTATGCTCGATAGTGGGTTCATGCCTCCATTGAATCCGGGACGATGTGATGTAAAGTTCTAAGGTTGTGGATGTGTTGTTGCCACTAGGGATAAAACATCAATGCTTTGTCTAAGGATATTTGTGTTGATTACATTACGCACCATACTTAATGCAATTGTCTGTTGTTTGCAACTTAATACTGGAAGGGGTGCGGATGCTAACCCGAAGGTGGACTTTTTAGGCATAGATGCATGTTGGATAGCGGTCTATGTACTTTGTCGTAATGCCCTGATTAAATCTCGTAGTATTCATCGTGATATGTATGTGCATTGTTATGCCCTCTCTATTTGTCAATTGCCCAACTGTAATTTGTTCACCCAACATGCTATATCTTATTGGAGAGACACCACTAGTGAACTGTGGACCCCGGTCCATTCTTTTACATCTGAAATACAATCTACTGCAATACTTGTTCTTAACTGTTCTTTGCAAACAAACATTATTTTTCACACCATACGGTTAATCCTTTGTTTACAGCAAGCCGGTGAGATTGACAACCTCACTGTTTCGTTGGGGCAAAGTACTTTGATTGTGTTGTGCAGGTTTCACGTTGGCACCGGAATCCCTGGTGTTGCGCCGCACTACACTCCGTCACCAACAACATTCACGTGTTCCTTGACTCCTACTGGTTCGATAACTTTGGTTCCCAACGGACGTGTGTCAACTGCACGCATCAAGGATTTTTTCTGGCGCCGTTGCCGGGGAGATCAAGACACGCTGCAAGGGGAGTCTCCCACATCCAATCTCTTTACTTTGTTTTTGTCCTGCTTTACTTTATTTACTGCTTTGTTTGTTCTCTATATCAAAAATACAAAAAAATTAGTTACTAGTTTTACTTTATTTACTGTCTTGTTTGCATTCTCTATATTAAAAACACAAAAAAATTAGTTACTTGCATTTACTTTATTTACCTCTTGTTTATTTCATCATGTTTCCTCCTAAGTTCACTCTGAAAGATATACCGTTAGGACGAGAGTCTATCATTGGAAGAGATAATATAGAAGATTTTTTCACTCATGTTAGTACAACTGAAGATTTTGAAGATAGACACTTGGTAGAACTTGCTCCTACTTATGAAATTGCTGCCGCTTCTTTAGTACACATGTTGGAAGCTAGATTCGTTAATCTTAATCCTATAATTCAACATATGTTTCTTACACTCTCTGATATGGAAAGGGGAGAAAAGAGAGATTTTGTTTTAGAGGTCCTTCTTAGAGAATTTGATGATGTAGCAAGAGAAGCTAGAAAAGTCTTTATTAAATATAAGATGCTTGGCCTTTATACCAATTTTGCTAATACCCTTGAAAAAATGGAAAAAGATAGATTAAAGTACACTAATAAAGTTAATTGTGAAGGGGAGATTAAGACATCAATACCTTGCAAGCTCTTAGGAATGTTCGAGCCACTAGAAAAGAATTATGATTGGATTGTTCCTGAAAATTTGTTTGATGAGAGTAGCAAGCCTAAGAGTAATGAAAAAGGGGCCTCTGAAACTTACATAGACAAGATACAATGCATAATTGAGAAAACTCCAAACCCCTCTGTTGATGCTTCATCTCTTGATGTTACTTGATTCACACTTTCTGCGCCTAGCTGAAAGGCGTTAAAGAAAAGCGCTTATGTGAGACAACCCATTATTTTACTACAGCACTTTTATTTTATATTTGAGTCTTGGAAGTTGTTACTACTGTAGCAACCTCTCCTTATATTTATTTTATTGCATTGTTGTTCCAAGTAAAGTCTTTGATAGTAATGTTGATACTAGATTTGGATTACTGCGCAGAAACAGATTTCTTACTGTCACGAAATTTAGCAGCCCCGTCTGTAGGTAACTCAGAAAATTCTACCAATTTACGTGCGCGATCCTCAGATATGTATGCAACTTTCATTCAATTTGAGCTTTTTAATCTGAGCAAGTTAAGTGCCCCAGAAAAATTCGTCTTTACGGACTGTTCTGTTTTGACAGATTCTGCCTTTTATTTCGCATTGCCTGTTTTGCTATGTTTGATGGATTTCTTTGTTCCATTAACTTTCAGTAGCTTTGTGCAATGTCCAGAAGTGTTAAGAATGATTATGTCACCTCTGAATATATGAATTTTCAATTATGCACTAACCCTCTAATGAGTTTGTTTCGAGTTTGGTGTGGAGGAAGTTTTCAAGGGTCAAGAGAGGAGGATGATACAATATGATCAAGAAGAGTGAAAAGTCTAAGCTTGGGGATGCCCCCATGGTTCATCCCTGCATATTTTAAGAAGACTCAAGCATCTAAGCTTGGGGATGCCCAAGGCATCCCCTTCTTCATCGACAACTTATCAGGTCACCTCTAGTGAAACTATATTTTTATTCAGTCACATCTTATGTGCTTTACTTGGAGCGTCTGTTTGCTTTTACTTTTATTTTTGTTTTGTTTGAATAAAATTGGATCCTAGCATTCTTTGGATGGGAGAGAGACACGCTCCGTTGTTGCATATGAACACATGTGTTCTTAGTGCTACTTTTAATGTTCATGGCGAAGGTAGAAAACTGCTTCGTTCATTGTTATATGGTTGAAAACAGAAAATGCTTCATGTGGTAATTGGTATAATGTCTTGAATAAATTGATACTTGGCAATTGTTGTGCTCATATAGATCATGTTTAAGCTCTTGCATCATGTACTTTGCACCTATTAATGAAGAACTACATAGAGCTTGTTAAAATTTGGTTTGCATGATTGGTCTCCCTAAGTCTAGATATTTTCTGGTTAAGGTGTTTGAACAGCAAGGAAGACAGTGTAGAGTCCTATAATGCTTGCAATATGTTCTTATGTAAGTTTTGCTGTACCGGTTTATACTTGAGTTTGCTTCAAACAACCTTGCTAGCCTAAGCCTTGTATTGAGAGGGATTACTTCTCGTGCATCCAAATCCTTGAGCCAAAAACTATGCCATTTGTGTCCACCATACCTACCTACTACATGGTATTTCTCTTCCATTCCAAAGTACATTACTTGAGTGCTACCTTTAAAATTCTATTCTTTGTCTTCGCAATACATAGCTCATGGGAAAATAGCCTTAAAAACTATTGTGGTATTGAATATGTTGCTATGTATCTTATTTCTTATAAGTTGCTTGTTGAGCGGTAACCATGTTTCTGGGAACGCCATCAACTTTTACACCTTTGTTGGATATCATGTGAGTTGCTATGCATGTTCGTCTTGTCTGAAGTAAGGGCGATTTTCATGATCAAATGGTTTGAGTATGCATATTGTTAGAGAAGAACATTGGGCCACCAACTAAAACCATGAATCATGGTGGAAGTTTCAGTTTGGACACTAATCCTCAATCTCTTATGAGAATATTATCTGTTGTTGAATGCTTAAGCATTAAAAGAGGAGTCCATTATCTGCTTTCTATGTTGTCCCGGTATGGATGTCTAAGTTGAGAATAATCAAAAGCGAGAAATCCAATGCGAACTTTCTCCTTAGACCTCTGTACGAGCGGCATAGAGGTACCCCTTTGTGACACTTGGTTGAAACATATGTTATGCAATGATAATCCATGCTAATCCAAGCTAATTAGGACAAGGTGCGAGCACTATTGGTATTCTATGCATGAGGCTTGCAACTTATAGGATGTCTTATACATAACACATATGAATTATTACTACCATTGACAAAATTGTTTCTATGTTTTTAAAATGAAAAGCTCTAGCACAAAAATAGTAATCCATGCTTCCCTCTGCAAAGGGTCATTCTTCTACTTTATGTTGAGTCAGTTTACCTACTTCTTTCTATCTTAGAAGCAAACACTTGTGTCAACTGTGTGCATTGATTCTTACATGTTTACCCATTGCACTTGTTATATTGCTTTATGTTGACAATTATCCATGAGATATACATGTTGAAGTTGAAAGCAACCGCTGAAACTTATATCTTCCTTTGTGTTGCTTCAAAGCTTTCTACTAAGAATTTATTGCTTTATGAGTTAACTCTTATGCAAGTCTTATTGATTCTTGTCTTGAAAGTACTATTCATGAAAAGTCTTTGCTATATGATTAAGTTGTTTATTCATTGTCTTTACCATTGCTTCGAATCGCTGCATTCATCTCATATTCTTTACAATAGTATTGATCAAGATTATGATAGCATGTCACTTCAGAAATTATCCTTGTTATCGTTTACCTACTCGAGGGCGAGTAGGAACTAACCTTGGGGATGCTTGATACGTCTCAAACATATCTATAATTTCTTATGTTCCATGCTACTTTTATGATGATACTCACATGTTTTATACACACTTTATGTCATTATTATGCATTTTCCAGCACTAACCTATTGACGAGATGCCGAAGAGCCGATTCTTGTTTTCTGCTGTTTTTGGTTTCAGAAATCCTACAAAGGAAATATTCTCGGAATTGGACGAAATCAACGCCCAGGGTATTATTTTTCCACGAAGCTTACAGAAGACCGAAAGGGATACGAAGTGGGGCCATGAGGTGGCCAGACCATAGGCCGACGCGGCCAGAGGGGGCCCGCGCCGCCCTATGGTGTGGGCCCCTCGTCAGCCCTCCGACTCAACCTTCCGCCTATTTATAGCCTTCGTCGCGAAAACCCCTGTACCGAGAGCCACGATATGGAAAACCTTCCAGAGACGCAGCCGCCACCAATCCCATCTCGGGGGATTCAGGAGATCGCCTTCGGCACCCTGCCGGAGAGGGGAATCATCTCCCGGAGGACTCTTCATCACCATGATCGCCTCCGGACTGATGTGTGAGTAGTTCACCCTGGACTATGGGTCCATAGCAGTAGCTAGATGGTTGTCTTCTCCTCATTGTGCTATCATGTTAGATCTTGTGAGCTGCCTATCATGATCAAGATCATTTATTTGTAATGCTACATGTTGTGTTTGTTGGGATCCGATGAATATGGAATACTATGTCAAGTTGATTATCAATCTATCATATGTGTTATTTATGTTCTTGCATGCTCTCCGTTGCTAGTAGAGGCTCTGGCCAAGTTGATACTTGTAACTCCAAGAGGGAGTATTTATGCTCGATAGTGGGTTCATGCCTCCATTGAATGCAGGACGATGACGAGAAAGTTCTAAGGTTGTGGATATGTCTGTTGCCACTAGGGATAAAACATCAATGCTTTGTCTAAGGATATTTGTGTTGATTACATTACGCACCATACTTAATGCAATTGTCTCGTTGTTTGCAACTTAATACCTGGAAGGGGTGCGGATGCTAACCCGAAGGTGGACTTTTTAGGCATAGATGCATGCTGGATAGCGGTCTATGTACTTTGTCGTAATGCCCTGATTAAATCTCATAGTAGTCATCGTGATATGTATGTGCATTGTTATGCCCTCTCTATTTGTCAATTGCCCAACTGTAATTTGTTCACCCAACATGCTATATCTTATTGGAGAGACACCACTAGTGAACTGTGGACCCCGGTCCATTCTTTTACATCTGAAATACAATCTACTGCAATACTTGTTCTTAACTGTTCTTTGCAAACAAACATCATTTTCCACACCATACGGTTAATCCTTTGTTTACAGCAAGCCGGTGAGATTGACAACCTCACTGTTTCGTTGGGGCAAAGTACTTTGATTGTATTGTGCATGTTCCAGGTTGGCGCCGGAATCCCTGGTGTTACGCCGCACTACACTCCGTCACCAACAACCTTCACGTGTTCCTTGACTCCTACTGGTTCGATAACCTTGGTTTCATACTAAGGGAAACTTTCTGCTGTACGCATCACACCTTCCTCTTGGGGTTCCCAACAGACGTGTGTCAACTGCACGCATCACCCACCATAGTGAAGATTGCAATTTGCACTTTCTATTGTCAACACTAGTATCACCGTTGTGGTTCATGTTCGTAGGTAGATTGGATCTTACTCGAAAACCCTAAACCACGTAAAATATGCAAACGAAATTAGAGGCGTCTAACTTGTTTTTGCAGGGTTTTGTGATGTGATATGGCCATGATGTGATGATGATTATATTTGATGTATGAGATGTTCATTATTGTATTATGGCAACCGGCAGGAGCCTAATGGTTGTCTTTAAATTTGTTAAGACCTGCGTGTCTATTCATCATGTAATAGCTTTATTTCAAGTAGTTATTATAGTAGCTATAAGTGATGGACAACCATGAAGCGGCGCCATGGACCTTGGTGCAATGCTGGTGATGATGGAGATCATGCTCATGTGCTTTGGAGATGGAGATCAAAAGCACAAGAAGAAAGGCCATATCATATCACATATTATGAATTGCATGTGATGTTAATCCTTTATGCATCTTATCTTGCTTAGATCGCGACGGTAGCATTATAAGATGATCCCTCACATTAATATCAAGATAATAAAGTGTTCTCCCCTCGTATGCACCGTTGCTACAGTTCGTCGTCTCGAAGCATCTCGTGATGATCGGATGTGATAGATTCTATGTTCACATACAACGGGTGTAAGCCATGTTGCACACACGGAAATACTTGGGTTTGCTTGACGAGCCTAGCATGTACAGACATGGTCTCGGGACAACGGAAACCGAAAGGTTGAACACGAGTCATATGGATGATATGATCAACATGTTGATGTTCACCATTGAAGCTACATCATCTCACGTGATGATCGGTTTTGGTGTAGTGAATGTGGATCGTGTGCCACTTAACAGCTATGAGGGATGTTGTATTAAGTGGGAGTTCATTAGTAATTAGATTAAAACATGAACTAATTATCATGAACATAGTCTGAATAGTATTTTGAATTAAATTTGTAGAATTGGCATCCGTTATCTACCATGCTCTAGTCTTGTAATTGAGATAGAAATATTGTTAAGTCTGACAAGTTACTTTACGGACTGGTACCGTATTGTTAAAGAATCAAGATATGATTAAGTCCTAATGCAAACTTTTAGTAAACCTCACATTGATGATTCAAAGAGCAATGGTTTCAATTAGTACCAAATCATCTTGTCTCCGTGAAACTTGAAGTTCAAATCCGTTTGAAAAGTAAGGAGCTGGAAATTTTGTTTTCAGAAATAAGCAAAGTATGAGATATATGTGATATCTAAGACCTTATTGCAAGATGATAGAATATAATCTAGTGAGACTACATAAACTCATAAGTTTTATGGGAATGTATGAAGGTTGAAGACGCCCGGCGTCTCAATCCTCCAACTAGTTGGGGCACTAACGATATTCGCATATCCATGAAATGATCGTCCTTAGTATGCACCGTTGCTAAGACTCGTCGTTTCGAAGCATCTCGTGATGATCGGGTGTTATAGATTCTACGTGTGCATACAACGGGTGCAAGCCAGGTTTGCACATACGAATACTGAGGTTAAACTTTACGAGCCTAGCATGTACATACATGGTCTCGAAAAGTCGTCATGATATGATGGATAAAATTATGAGTGAAATTGTTCATCATATTACAAAATTACTAATAGTGAAATCTGGAACACTTGTCATATGATGATCAAACTTCAAAATAAGAACCTCAAGGTTATTGGTATTTGACCAACAAACCTAGAAGTTATTGAAGGTAAAGTGTTTTCTGAGAATGAGGAAAACTAAAAGAGAAACTGCAAAAGATATTTTGGCAGAAAGAAAGAAAAAGACTAGAAAGTCTAGCTCAGGTATATATAGATGATATACATGTTATGGATGTATTCCTTGTTTGGTCACATAATAAAATTCTTGGGTATTTGTACCAGATTGGTTGGTATGAGATGTCATACAATACAACGCAATACAAGAATCGATGGCCTAAGTGACTGATAAGGAATATGGTAATAATGCACGTCTGGAACATAATAAAGTGTTATTATGTTTATCGTTGGCATTCTACATAGCCCTTAGAATTTATAATAAAGAACTTAATAAATTGTTATTTTGCTCTGGTCAAATGAAAACAATGAGTTGTTCAAATTATGATATTACTTCATGTACGATGGATAAGTTATTGTAAATCTTAATGGTGAAACACACATACATAACACTGACGCTAAAATGCCATAAGGCAAATGATTTGAATTCCACTTATTTGTGAAACCGCCATTTAGGTCATGTTAGAGAGGAACGCATGAAGGAACTCCATGCAAATTGACTTTTGGAGTCATTTGATTTTTGAATCGTTTGGCGCTTGCAAATCTTTTCTAAAGAGAATGACTAAATACCGTTCATAGGCCAAGAGTTGAACGGGCAACTAACTTAGTGGAAACATACATGATGATATATGTGGTTCACTGGGCATAGTTGTGTGCGGGAGATTCTTCTACTTCATGAAAACTTCCAACAATGAATTGAGTATATATATGTGGATATATTCGATAAGGAAGAAGTTTGAAACATTTGAATGGATTCAAATAAATTTCAGCATGAAATGGAAAACATCGTAATAGAAAAGTCAAATATCTATGATTGGATCATAGTGGAAATATTTGAATTACTAGTTTTAGCGAACATCTAAGAGAGTTATGAAGTTATTCTACAACTCACGTTTCTTGGAGTATCATAGTGATGATGAAGTATCCGAGATACGTATCCAAACCTTGTTGGATCAAAGATGAGATAAAATATTGATGCCATTATATTTTTATGGATTATGCTTTAGAGACTACCGCTTTTACACCGAATAGAGCATCATCATGATCCGTTGAAATGACACCATACAAGTTATGGCATGGGTATAAACCCTAATAGTCCTTTCTTAAAATTTTGGTATAAGTAAATGAGTTTACAACCAAAATCGGATGAATGTCTTTGTTGGTTATCCCAAGAGAATGGATTGGGAATTCTTCCCACTATGAAGTAAAAGACAAAAGTGTTTGTTAATGTTACTTGCTTATTTCCAAGAAATTGTTTTCTAGCGAAGTTTTTGAGTGGGAGGACAATAGAACTTGATAAGGTTTATGAACCTGAGCATAATGATCGTAGTAGCGCAAGCATCGGAAATGGTTCCGAAGCGGCCACGACGATCATGGCTCCCATGACTACAAAGTGTTTTAGCCATGGAGATCGAAGTACATATTGAACCTTGTAGGTATGGTTTACTTTGTGATCAAATAAATGATTTGTGGACAAAGGATTGATTTTGAACAATGATAAACCTACTACAAACAAAGAAGTTATGATGGGCCCTGACTCCGTTAAAATGGCTATGCGCCATGAAATCCAAGATAGATGAATACTTTTTGAAAGTAAATGGATCTATAAAATAGAAGGACTTGGATGTAATATCCTTAAAGAAGCTTGACTTATCGAAAAGTTGTTTACGACAAGTTCAAAGAGTTGACTTCGATATTAGATCTTCCGTGGCAATGCTTATAGTCTATGTGGATTATTCTAGTAATCGCTACATATTTCTTTTATGAGATATGATAGTAGGATGGCAGAAATACATTCCTTACCAGAAGTGTGTATGAAGGATGTATACTAGATACAACCAAGAGTTTTGCTGGTCCGTGGAATACTAGATAGGTATACAAACTTCAATTGGATGAAGTGAGTATCGCGTAGTTGGAATCTTCACCGGATGAAATAATCAAAAAGAGTTTTGATTTCATTAGAAACGATGAGGATGCTAGAATTTGCAAGAAATTAAGTGGGAGCGCTGAGACATATTTATAATACTTTATGTAGATGACATATAGTTGGTTATAAATGATGTAATTATATACTTGATTAAAAGGTTTCATTGAGAATTAATTTCAATGAAAGGATATGGACTGAAACATATTTAGTGTCAAGATCTATGAAGATAGATTGAAACACATAATAAGTTTAAGTCGAAGTACATAGAATGAATATTGAAGTAGTTCAATATAAAAATATTAAGAAGGTGTTCTTTTCCATAAGAAGGTTTAACAAGACTTGAGTGTATTTGACACTCGATGAGTAAAAACACATGAGTGATTTTAGATCACGAATAATATGTACAAAGTCAGATGTCCTGTGCTCTAAAGTGTTACGAGCATATACCGAATGATTCATGTAATGATCATTGGACAACAAGTAAGAATATCCCCGAGTGCTTTAGAAGAACCAAGGATATTTTTTTTATATGGGTAATGACAAACAAATCGCTGTAAAGTGTTGCACCGATATTAGTTTGGTCACATATAAAAGTAAAATTTCAATCTCAATTAGGCTAAGTGTTATTTAAAAGGGTAGCACAATGAGCTAGAATATGTCTATGCTAGATTTAGATGAGTTCTAAATATTGTGACGGATTCTACAAACGAAGGCAGAGTATGTCATTGTTTTGACAATGACTGAGGATGTTGAGTCAAGGAGTTCTTTGAGAACTTGATGTAGTTTCGATAGTGTCAGAACTTTGAAGCTATATTGTGTATGACAATATTAGTGACTTTTTTTCAGACCACGGAATTAAGGTTCCACCAGAGGACTAAGCATATACAATTAATGCCGACTCATTTGGAAAATGAGTGATGCGTTGAGACGCAAATGAATTGCAAAATACATACGTTTCTGAACAGTTAGATCCGTTGACTAAAAACCTCTCCCGTGAGCAAAACATGATAAGCACCAGAAGGCCAAGGTGTTATATCTTTACAAATGTAAACTAGATTATTGACTCTAGTGCAAGTGGGAGACTGTTGGAGATATGCCCAAGAGGCAATAATAAATTAGTTATTGTTATATCTCAGTGTTCATGATAAATGTTTACATCCCATTCTATAATTGTATTAACCGCAACATTGATACATGTGTGTTATGTAAACAACAAGGAGTCCCTAGTAAGCCTCTTGTATAACTAGCTTGTTGATTAATGGATGATCATGGTTTCGTGATCATGAACATTGGATGTTATTAATAACAAGGTTATGTCATTAGGTGAATGATATAATGGACACACACCCAAATAAGCATAGCATAAGATCAAGTCATTAAGTTCAATTTGCTATAAGCTTTCGATACATAGTTGCCTAAGTCCTTCGACCATGAGATCATGTAAATCACTTACACCGAAAGGGTACTTTGATTACATCAAACGCCATTGCGTAAATGGGTGGTTATAAAGATGGGATTAAGTATTTGGAAAGTGTGAGTTGAGGCATATGGATCAATAGTGGGATTTGTCCATCCTGATGACAGATAGATATACTCTGGGCCCTCTCGGTGGAATATCGTCTGATTAGCTTGCAAGCATATGATTGGATCATAAGAGATGGCATACCACGGTACGAGTAAAGAGTACTTGTCGGTAACGAGGTTGAACAAGGTATGGAGATACCGATGATCGAACCTCGGACAAGTAAAATATCGCGTGACAAAGGGAATCGGCATTGTATGTAAATGGTTCAATCGATCACTAAGTCATCGTTGAATATGTGGGAGCCATTATGGATCTCCAGATCCCGCTATTGGTTATTGCTCGGAGAGGAGTCTCGACCATGTCTGCATAGTTCGCGAACTGTAGGGTGACGCGCTTAAGGTTCGATGTCGCATAAGTAGATTCTGAATATGAGATGGAGTCTGAAGTTTTTATTCGGAGTCTCGGATGGGATCCAGGACATCACGAGGAGGTCCGGAATGGTCCGGAGAATAAGATTCATATAAGGGAAGTCATTTTCCGGGGTTCGGGAAAAAGTCCGGTGTTTTGACCGGAGCTTCTAGAAGGTTCTAGAGGGCCACCAGTGGGCCCACCACCCCGGGAGAGGCCACATAGGCGCCACATGGCATGGTGGGGCCTGCCCACTATGACATGTGGGCCCAGGCCGGCCTACCCCTTAGAGATAAGATCTATCTCTCAATTTAAATGGTTTAAATCTAGAGATAAGATCTATCTCTAAAATAAAGTGTTTAAATGAAGAGATAAGGGGAAGGCTTGAGGGGGAAAAAAGTCCCCCCCCCCCTCATGCGCCGGACAAGGAAGTGGTGGGCCCCAGGGGGAACCCTAGGCCGACCCCTCCCCCTATATAAAGAGGGGAGGGGGTGGCCGGCCACCACCCTAATCCTGAAACCCTAGCCGCCCCCTCTCTTCCTCCGCCATTTGCTGCGCAGGCTTAGGCGAAGCCCTGTAGCAATTCTTCTCCACCACCACCACCACGCCGTCGTGCTGCTGGGATTCTTTGGAGATCTACCACACCTCCGCTGCCCGCTGGAACGGGGAGAGGAAGGGTCTTGATACGTCTCCAACGTATCTATAATTTCTTATGTTCCATGCTAGTTTTATGACAATACTCACATATTTTACATACACTTTACATCATTTTGATGCATTTTCCGGCACTAACCTATTAACAAGATGCCGAAGCGCCAGTTCCTGTTTTCTGCTGTTTTTGGTTTCAGAAATTCTACACAGGAAATATTCTCGGAATTGGACGAAACAAAAGTCCATGGCCCTATTTTCCATGGAGGGTTCCAGAACATCGAAGGAGAGTCGGAGGCGGCCAGTAGGGGCCCCACACCATACCTGGGCACAGGCCCACCCCTGGCCGCGCCACCAGGTGGGGAGGGCGCCCTGGTGCCCCTCCAAGGCCGCCCCTTCGCCTATATATTCCTCCGTCTCCGAAAACCCTAAAACAATTGGTCTTCCTCCACGAAAAGTTACGTAGCCGCCGCCATCGCGAAGCCAAGTTCGGGGGACAAAAGTCTCTGTTCCGGCACGCCGCCGGGACGAAGAAGTGCCCCCGGAATCCATCTCCATCGACTCCATCGCCATCTTCATCGCCGCTGCTGACTCCCATGATGAGGAGGGAGTAGTTCCCCCCCACAGGGCCGAGGGCTCTACCGGTAGCTATGTGGTTCATCTCTCTCTCCCATGGTGTGATCTTTATGTGATCATGAGCTTTGTAATCTAGTTGAATATGTAGATATTACTCTTGTCTATTATGCACTTTAGAGGTTACTTTAATATGAACTCCGGAGTTACTCTCTACGGTGTGATGGTAACAGTGTGCGCATCATGTGTGATTCCTTTATGACGTTGTGGAGCTTGTTTACTCCGGCTTGAGGTGTGCTTTTGTAGCCCTACACAATGAATGGTGTTTGTTATCCAATAAGAGAGTGTTTGAGAGTAGCATCTATTTATTCAATTATGTGATCATTGTTGAGAGTGTTCACTAGTGAAAGTATGATCCCTAGGCCTTGTTTCTAAGCATTGAAACACCGTTTCCAACAAGTTCTGCTACATGTTCGCTTGCTGCCATTTTTATTTTAGATTGCAATTGCTACTTATAATCATCCATATTATTTGTATTTCACTATATCTTCGCCGAACTAGTGCACCTATACATCTGACAAGTGTATTAGGTATGTTGGGGACACAAGAGACTTCTTGTATCTTAATTGCAGGGTTGTTTGAGAGGGATATCTTTGACCTCTACCTCCCTGAGTTCGATAAACCTTGGGTGATTCACTTAAGGGAAACTTGCTGCTGTTCTACAAACCTCTGCTTTTGGAGGCCCAACACTGTCTACAAGAATAGAAGCACACGTAGACATCAGTCGCCGACAAATCTGGGGGCGGCCACCACACGACCACCGCGCCAAGGCACCCCCGAGATCCATCGACCTCCAGGCAACCTCTGCGTCGAGGGATTTTTTTAACATTTTAAAACACGTTTAAAATTCATTTGATAAACTGGAAGCATGGCTCCGTGTGCAAAAACGCCTCCTCCTTGAACTGTCCTTGTAAGCTGCATCAACTTACCGTGTCGTGCCGAGACTTGTCTGAAGATGTGGCGCCACAAGTTTCAGAGCTGATAGAGAAGTGTAGTACTCCCTCCTTCGATGGTAACATAGCAAGAGGTGTCGATTGGTTAATCTGCGCAGAACTGAAACCCTAAGAGGGTCTTCACTCGGTCCCTAAACCGTCCCCCAAAATAATTTGGGGCCCGCTGGACATTTGATTGCTTCCATCCACACACCCCAAAGAACGATTTGGTCCGGAGCGGCCCAATTGAGTGTCCGACGCGCAAGCCCGTCCCTGCTACACATGGATCGTTGCAAGCGCCAAACGCAACGCGAAGAGGCGGGGCAACTGTCGTGCCCATCGCGTCAATGACACAATCGCTGGGTCATATTCCAAAATTTGCATCTCATTTCCCATTCTTCCATCGGCACGCAATCATCGTGTTGGACGGGCCTTCGCCGACTCAAGAGACGTCGTCGATGGCTGAAGCTAACCCAAACATGTTCTTCTATGTTTCATTTGTACGCCGTTTTGTAATATTGACCGTGGCGACTATGGCTAGAACTTTAACCGTGGCGACTATGACGTAAACTACTTCTTTTAAAATCACGAAGATCTTTATATTTATTTTGGTTGGAAATTATATTTGGGATCACGTTTGGGGAATGCGGGAGTTTCTTTCAAAGACGGCACCACACCAAAGGACTCCCCATCCGATCGATCCTTCGATTTTGCATAATGCTATTTAGTGGACGCGAGCGAACATGATGTACATGCCAAAAGGACGGACGAGTATGCACCACCGATGGTCATCAGAAAGCACAAGAGATGAAACAAAAACAAGGCTAATGGATGGCGCGGGTTCGGTTTCAGTCAGAAAGTAGCGTGGAAACCATGAGCCAGGGTCACCAAAGGAAGGGGACAAGCTAGCCATCGTCGGCCAGGACTCTGGAGGGAATCGATCAATCAAAGGCGACGCCGACGCGTATGCATGCACGTAATAGACAGTACAGAATTGGAGCTCGCGGGTCGCTGCCCGGCAGGGTGATCATCTCGCGGCGGTGGTCACTGGCGGTCGACGGCGACGTCGCGAGACCTCTCGCTTGGCAGTTGGCACCAAACGGAACCTGTGGCGCGTCGCCACGCCAAAAGAAATGCGCGCACCGTGGTCCGTGGTCCGTGGGAATGGACGGAATGACCACCGGAGTCCGGAGGCATGTGCCGGCGAGTCGGCGACGACGACCGCGCACCCGCTCGGCGCGGGTTCGTCGGGCGACCGAGTCGTCACAAGTGCGCAGTGCAGGCACATGTCTGGTTCTGCTTGTTCGGGGCTCCCTCCGCAAGGGAAGCCGCTGTTTGGGAGTTGGGACGTCACCTCTGATCTGTCTTCGGCTTGACACGTCCGTGCGCATCACCGCCGCACCCGCCGGCAGGCCACGCCACGCCCCGACGAAACGAACGAACAACGGAGGCCGGGACAGACAGGGCCAAGGTTTCAAATTTGGGGATTGCACGACACTGCATTCATTCAATCTTCAATCAAACATTTGCGTGCTGAAATAAGGAGAACATCCATTAACTGCATGTCACGCACCACGCATGCTCATGGTCCTGTTCTCTCTGGCCCATGCCGCACGCTTCGTTGGATGGCTTTCAGGGATGTTGTTTGGTTCTCGCCCATTTTAAAACGTCTCTAATTTATCATCTATATATACTCCCCCTGTTTTATATTACACGTAGACACGAGGGGGAGTAACAGCAATTTATAGAATAAATTGTGAAAACCAGGACTCGAACTCGAGACCCTGGCTCTGATACCATGTTAAGTTTCATGCACTAACCAACTATTCCAAAAAACCGATCTAATGAAAAGAATTAGGCAATCCACTTATAGTTAGTGAAAGAGTTAGGCAATCGACTCACACGGGACATTCTTCTTAGCGGTCGGAGTCACCATGGTCTCTACGTGCTGGATGCTCCCACTGCCCCGCAAGCTTTCACGGGTGTTCGTGCTGCCCCCTCGCAATGGCACGCTCGCCTTGGTCACCCCGCCACCCCTGTCATCCGCCATGTATTGCGTCGCCATGAGCTTCCTCTTGTGTCCAACAATAAAGCGTCTTCAGTCTGTGATGCCTGTCAGCAAGGCAAGAGTCATCAGTTACCGTTTTCAGAGTCTACTCATATAGTTAAGGCTCCCCTTGAGCTTGTGTACACGGATGTGTGGGGTCATGCCCAAACCTCTGCCAGTGGTCATAATTATTATGTCAGTTTTATTGATGCTTATAGTCGTTTTACATGTCTTTATCTTCTTAAACGCAAGTCTGATGTGTTTGATGTCTTTATTCAGTTCCAAGCACACGTTGAGCGCCTTCTCCCACATAAAATTGTCCATGTTCAGTCCGATTGGCGGGTGAATATCGTAACCTCAGTTCTTTCTTTCAGAAACATGGGATTGTGCATCGTGTTGCGTGTCCACATACACATCGGCAAAATGGTGCTGCTGAACGTAAGCACCGCCACATAGTTGAAACTGGCCTAACTCTTCTTGCGCATGCGTTCGTACCCTTTCGGTTTTGGAGTGATGCCTTCACCATTGCTTGTTTTTTGATCAACAGACTCCCCACACGTCTTCTGCATATGAAAACACCGGTTGAACTCTTGTTTCATGAACCACCTGATTACTCATTCCTCAAAGTGTTTGGGTGCGCCTGTTGGCCTCACTTGCGCCCCTACAACAGCCGCAAACTCGAGTTTCGATCCAAGAAGTGCGTGTTTCTCGGTTATAGTTCCATGCATAAGGGTTATAAGTGTCTCCATATTCCTTCCAACCGTGTCTATATTTCACGTGACGTTGTCTTTGATGAACACTTGTTTCCTTTTGCCTCGCCTCCACCCATCGAATCACACACACCTCCTGTTGTTTCGCCTCCTGCTTTGCCTGGTCAATTTGTAGATGTTGCATACTCGCCTGTTTTGTTGCCTAATCATGGTGCAGGTACCGGGAGAGGTGCTCGTCTCGAGCTGCTGGACAGTCCGAGCATTTCTGCTCCTGCATCTGCATGTGCTGGAGGCGCCGGTGATCGCTGCATGGCGCATGCAGCCCCTCCGATCGACGTGCGTCCGGGCACGCCTGTCTCGCCCGTGCCGACTGCACCCACGCCGTCCTCGCCTGGGCCGCTGTCGTCGGCTGGGCCGTCGCCCCGGCTTCGCCTGCTCCGACCGCTGCTAGGCCATCGCCCCCAGCGTCACCTGCGTCTGGGGCGCCCTCGCTGCCGCCGACGTCTACCTCATCATCCGCTGGGCTGTCGCCACCGGCGGCACCAGCTCCTGTGCCGCCTGCTTCTTCAAGCGGGTCTACTGTCTCTGCATCCTCGCCGGTCATACCTGCGTCTTCTTCGACTATAGTGACTGCACCTGTGGCTCTTTGTCCTCACACGCGCAGTAAGAGTGGCATTGTTCGTCCCAAGGAGCGAACTGATGGCACCGTTGCTTGGCTTTCTGCCTATTTATCTCAAGTTGTTGAGGATCCAACTGTTGAGCCTCGCCACTATACAGCCACGTTGTAAATTCCACATTGGCGCAGTGCTATGGAACTCGAGTATCAGGCTCTTCTGAAGAATGATACATGGACTCTTGTTCCTCCCAGATCTGGCGTCAACATCATTGACTGCAAGTGGGTGTTCAAGGTGAAGCAACATGCTGATGGTTCCATTGAGAGATACAAAGCGCGTCTAGTCGCTAAGGGGTTTAAACATCGCTATGGTCTTGACTATGAGGACACTTTCAACCCTGTTGTCAAGCCAACCACTATTTGGATTCTGCTT